>NC_134399.1:39417188-39696035 GCF_050003625.1 Haematobia irritans | reverse complement strand
TAGCTATATACAAGAAAATATTAGTTAATAGTACTATATCAGAAGCAATATTATGACAAGATTTCTAAGATATTCGTTTTTTAAGAACTCTTTAACTAAATTTTTGAAATTAGATATTGATTAATATGCTGTGGAAGGTTGTTGTATTCACGAGTAACACACGGATGAAAAAGACTGTTTTTCATATGTTTGGCTATAAACATTATATGTTTGGAACACAAATTTTTAAACACAATATTTTTGAGTGCAAGCATATAATGTTCATAAACTAGCATAACATGTTTGGGACATATATGTTAATATGTTAGAACATATTATGTTTGGGACATAAAATGTTTGTAAATATAATATGCTTGGATGCAAACATATATTAATTTAGAAATAGCCTATAAACATATATATGTTTAGTAGCTTGGAGCGCTATTTAACAGGGAGCGATATTGAATTAAGTTGGTGGTTGTTGCTTGTTATTACAAAATTAACATTTTATTTTTCCTTGGGCAATTGATCAGCTACTTCTTTGATCCTTACAAACTGTGTGGTCCCGGTGTTCGAATCCCCGTCCGGCAGAAGGTAAAATTAAAATAAAAAAACTCATACAATTGAATAATTTCTTCTACAATGTTTGTATTACAGAAAAAGGTGCTAAGAACTAAAAAATCTCGTGGAAGTGAGAAAGATGTGGGGGAATATACAATTGGGCAGAAACAAAATTTTGAGCATTCAGGTCGAAAACCTATGTTGTTAGCACCTATATTACCTGTTTTTTTTTTTTCATAATTCATTATGATTGTAAATATATAAATAAATAAATAAAATTTTGAGCACAATATTGTTTGGGAGAATTTTTTTAAGCATATAATATTTTTGGATGCAAAATGCTTCCAAACATATTATATGTTCACATAATAACATATTGTTTTTTGGAAGACAACATTATTGAATTTGGATGCAAAAATACAATATGTTTGGAACGTAGACTACCCAAACATATATTGTTTAGTCCAATATGCTTTCAAACATAATATACAAAATGTTTGGAACTTAGACTACCCAAACATATATTGTTTAGTCCAATATGCTTTCAAACATAATATATATTGGTAGAGATCAAACATATAAATGTTTGGGCAATACCCAAAAATATATATGCTTGAAGCAAAATATGTTTGGGAGTATATGTTACAGAAGCGATTTTTTGTGAGCGTGCAGAAAAGTCAATGCGTTGTTTAGTTCTTTCGGTACGGCATAATGCTACTCTAAGTTGTTGATTATTTCTAGTATTAACATTGACTTGACTCCGCAAAAGTATGATAGTATGATGTCCGATATTATTAACACATTTGAAAATATATGTAAGTAATTGAAACTTATATGTTCCGTGTATAGGCAATATATTTGGAAATATGTCTGTATACAGATCATATGTCGAAAAATGTATTGGAAGATTTGCAATTGTCTTTAAAGCTTTATTCTGCATTCTTTGCAAAGATCGTAGTTCTGCGGTTTTCTTATAACCATAGATTATGGCTAAGTAGTTCAAAATACTTTGAATTAGCGTTTGGTAGATAAGTAATTTAGTCTCACGACTGAATATAAATTTGAACTTAAATAGTATTCCTATTACCGGTGCTATTTTTGATTTCAAGTGGCGTATATGTTGATCCCATGACATATTAGATTGTAGATGAAGTCCCAAATATTTGACCTATCCATTTCAGTTATTAGGTTTCCACCTATATTAACAGCAAATGCCGCATCGGAACGTGTGTAAGGTCTAAAACGAATTAGCCTAGTTTTTCTGTCATTGATAAACAATCGATTTATTCGCATAAACTCTAATATAAGCGCAGAATCACGTTCAATATATGGCCTCGCCGAAATCCCATATTTAAAGGGGTAGAACAGACATATGTCGTCAGCATACAAAAACATTTTTCCAAAAAGATGCAAATTCTTAATATCATTAATATATATGGCGAAAAGTAATGGACCCAAAACACTTCCTTGCGGCACTCCATATTGAACTGCAGACATTCCACTTCTATGTTCGTTTATTTGAACAAATTGTTTCCTATCTGACAAGTATGACTCAATAAGCTGAAGTTCTTTACCACGTAATCCATATGTATACAATTTCTGCAAGAGTATCCCATGGTCAATCATGTCCAAAGCTTTGGATAAATCGAAAAAGATACCTACAACACCACTGTAACCATTGTCTAACATTTTACATATATAATTCTGTACGTTCATTGTGGCCTCCTCCGTACCACATCCCTTCCTAAAACCATATTGATGTTCATAAAGGAAATTATTCGGCTCAAAATATGTGAACATTTGACGATGAATAATTCTCTCAAAAATCTTATTTATGACTGGAAGAACCGAAATAGGTCGAAACTTATCAATCGAAAAGTCATTTCTATCTTTAGCTATTGGAATAATCTTATGCACCTTTAAAATGTCTGGATAGGAACCATTCCTTATAGTGCTATTCAAGATGCTAGTCAAATGTGGTGCAACGCTATTGCAACATTCTCTTAAAACCCTAGGCGAGATGTTATCATGACCGCAGCTTTTCCCTATAGACAAATCTGAAATTTCATCACTTATCTCACTGATTGTGGTACCCTCCAAAACTAAGCGTGAACTACTGTGTTGCAACGTCATCAATGCATTTATATTGTCTCCAACTAAAGTCTCAATCTTTGTCTTCAAGGTGCTAATGGAGTCAATAAAATGATCATTCAATTTTTGAGCCATGGCTGAATCATCCTTTAACAAGACTCCATCAAGATATTTTACCAATGTGATGCGATTAATATTCCTTCCCAAAGTATCGTTCAAAAACTTACAAGTCTTTCTGGAGTTATTATGAAAAGAAGATATGCAATTAACGTAATAATCATTCATTGAATCCTTAGTAGCCCTCTTTATGACCCTGCTTATTCTTTTAAGTCTCTCTCCAATACTAACGTTATCAGGAGACTTTCTTCGCAGCTTCAATAATCGTTTCTTGTAAGTGATTAGCTTATAGAGATTGCCATTTATCGAAGGAGTCAGTTCCCCCCTGAGACATTTCCTTCCTGCTTTTATAACAGTGGAGTTGCTTACAGCAGCATTAACAGATGCAATTAAGTTGTCCATATCAATAGAAGGATGTCCTACGATCATAAGCTGATCTAAATGTTCTCTAGAACAGCGACGCAACATATCATAATCACAAACCGAATAATTTGACTTCATAATTCCACTTAAATGAACGTTAGATTCCAGCGAAATGTATAGAAAGTTGTGATCGGACAATTTGCATTCTATGGATGCAATGCCAATGGGTTTACCTATATTAGAGTAGACATGATCAAAACAGGTCTGGCTATTGGGACGAGTAACAAGTTTGTGACAATTGACGAAATCATAGCATGAAAGTAGATCGAATATTCCACTAAACTGATTATCATTCATAGCATCGATATTCACATCCCAAATAATAAACAGGGTTCCCTACCAAGACGAGCAAAGATGTTCTCCAAGAAATTCATAAAATATACTGAACCACATTTCTGAGACTTGTAAAATGACATAAAAGTAATAGGAACACGACTAATAGTTAAATTCTTTATCTTCACCACTACGTATTCAATGAATTCTTCACTTTTAATTTCAATATCGGAACATACGAATAAATAATGAAGTTCCACCGTATCCATCCGAACGACAACAATGTATTGCATTATATCCCGGTATATTATAAATTTCAACTAAATTATTTCTGAAACATGTTTCTTGCACAGCAATAATAGCTGGTAGATAATCAAAAGTGGAGATATACGCTTTAAATTTATTAAATTTTTCTATGGAAGATATGCTTCTGATATTTACAGAGAGAATTTTAAAAAATTGATTATTAAATTCTTTCAAGTATTTATTAAATTATTTTAACAATTTGCATCTTTGGCTTAAAGTTTTTTTAGCATTAAGAAAACTTTTTTTACTGTGAAGTACCTGGTATAATTTGGATTTTGAAATTGGAATTTGTTTGTACATAAATACCTTTATTAATATATTACAAAAAGAAAATAAAAACTCGATGAATGAGATGTGTATCCAGTTTTAATTTTATTGATCCTAGATTTAAAGCCAGGGAGGTCCTTAAAAAATGTTTTTATTTTAAAGAAGCCACATCCTTGGCTCGGAATCAATACCAAAATCCTTAAGAGTAGGTCAAAATCTTTGGATCCAAGTAAACTTTTTTTGAGTGTAGTTAAACTAATGCTAAATTGAACCTATTTTTATTGCAAACCACTATTATTTGTTTGTAGTTAAAATTTATTTTTTTCGAAATTTTCCACAGCTTAATAAAATCTTAATTTTTTTAAGTATGTCTCAAATATTTTATGAACTAAAGGTGGGTATATAGTTCAATGACCGTACACATAAGTTCAATATGAACTAAAGCAAAAGAAAATGTTCCTACGATTCCAAGAAATAGTAAGAATGGACTACAGTATGGTTAAAATGTTTTTGATTTGGAGAGGGTGTAATTTCTTGATCTCCAGATAAAAAGTACAGCAAGGCATTATATTTTCTTGGTTCTAACAATGCTTTGTGGAAATCTCAAAATGTGGAGTACACTGTAGTTCAGCTTTCATACGAGTTAGTTCATTCTATAGGAAAACAGTTTACTTTTTTGCAGTTTAGAATTGGCCAGCACTCCGCGATAATAGAGAAAAGCACCACTGTGATATCACAATGGATGATATTACAATTAATGGAAGTGAGCCAAAAATATAGGACTACCACTATACCTAACCTAACCTAGTTCACGTCGTAAAGTAATCAAAAAATAATTAAAATAAGACAAATGTTCTCACATTTGGAAAATGATCAGTATTCTGACCTAAATGGGAGGAGAAGTGTATATAACAGTCGGCTTTGCTGAAACAACGATGTTTTTATTTGTTTTTTATGTAAAAGAGAGTAAAACAAAATGATATTTAGGTCATTTTCATGTACCCCCGTTAGGCTTTAATTGCCAGTTAACAGAAAGCAAAATGGAAATATCTTTTCATTCTTAAGTTAAGTTTCTAACTGGCATATGGAATATATACTCAAGATGACAGATGTGTACATAGCACGGTTTAGCTAAAGTAGCACTAACGGAGCTTCATGAAGATTGAGGGTTAAACTAATAATCATCACACCCGTAAGAATAAATTATTTTTTTAATAATATAACATATGGACTTCACAAAAACGCACTAAATTAAATGGCAGAACAATGTCCTGATAATATTTTATTTAGCTCTTCCCATCTGTTTACTTTTGCATTTGTACTTATTCAAGCTGTTTTGCTACTCTCTTGTATTCAATTCATGGAATTTTTTGCTTTAACTGTTTCTTCTACTCTAAGTTGGATTTGGATTTTTTTCCTCTCCTGTGCATAGAATGCTAATATACGAATAGTTCTGCTGAGTCCTCTCAAGAAACTTGGGTGATATTTGTTCGTTTCTTGAGAACCAATTTCGTACTTCTATTGCGTCAGTAGTTGAAGTTGAAGTTTCTTCCTTTGTCAATCGTACTAAAATGCTTAAGGTCGACGCAAATAAAAAATCAAGCAAGGAAATATCTTGACTCAAAGTTAGGCTCTCCAACCAGATGAAAATCCAAAAAATGCGTAGTTTTCAAGAGGATTCGCTAGAAAAAAATAAGAAATGAAGGAAAAGTTGCAAAAGTCTTTACACAAAAAATTTCTCGCAAACATTTCCAAGCAGTTCATATTAAAACTTACGAATCACACGAAAAAGAAAAAGTTACACTTTTATTTCACTCTTAGGAAGGCCAACGTTATTAAGAAAATGTTGCAACATAGACCTACTCAATTGAAGAGGGCGTGCATACGACTAAAAATAAAAATATAGCTGAGGTCGTTTTTGATATAAAGAGTCAACAAAAATTAAAAAACAAAAAAAACACAAATACTATTTTTTACTAACCTGGCCCAATGCATTTCATTGCAATTTTGTTTGGGATTTAAAATGACTTAATGTCCATGAGTATGGAACCATTATTTGGTTGGAATGGTCGTTTTTGCCAATTGTATATTTTTCAGACTTTTTCAATTTTTTTTTTTACATTTTGCTGTTTTTGCCTTTTGATGATTCAGCCTTGGTGCATTTATTTAAACAAAATATTTTTTTTTAAATTATTTTCATATTAACTCAGAAGTAATTTTGTTCTGATTAAGATACTTACTCACTGCTTCTAATTGTGGCAATTTTTTTAGGATATTAACATGCAAGCTAAATAGTAATTTGATAAAACCAAACCACTTCCTCTCTTTTCCGACAACCAAATTATGAGCATTGTTCTTGAAACAAAACAGTAAAAGATCGTAAAATTTTTTATATTCAGAAAAGATTTTTTTTGTGTATAAATAGTTTATTGAAGGAAGGCAATAAAAAAACATCGTTGGTCTCTCATTATTCTTTGACGCAATATTGGAAGGCAGCGCAATTTGAGGCTGAGATTTTTTTTAATTTTTTTAATATTTTGCTTTGAGGAACGACAAAATGAGATCAAATTACAATAAAATGTCATCTTAGTAGTTTGTCCATTAACCTTTGTTTAATTTCTTGGAGGAGCAATGAATTTCATAGACCCGAAAGAATATCAAAGTTCAACGCAGCCTGTTTAATAACAACATTATAAAGCGGTCAGTGCACGTTAACTCCTTCACATTTTGTTTAAACTGACATCAATCAATGCAAAATAATATTTCCAACAACAAGTATTAATTTAGATGAATTTAAGTTTTGTTAATTTACACTTTAGCCTTTGATAAGTTTACATGATTAGATTCAGATTAATAGCAAGATAGAATTGTCTACAAATCTTTTGCGATTTTTGATCAGCACAAAATTAACACAGTGCTAAAACTACATGACTACAAATATCTGATGATTTTTTATTTTTTTTATAAAAAATTACGAAATTTCAATTTCGATATATTTTCTCAAATTCTTGTCTGTGCCAACCTCCAAAGTCTCCAAACGCAAACTTCAACGGAGATTTTGGTCCATTGTGCAGTAGAAATAAATTGAGAAACCTCCTTTTTGAGCCCTATTTGGTTGGCGCGTGTTGAGCGTCGAAGGTATAAATTTTCAGTTGGCCTCTTTGGCAAGTACCCGATCATTTTGTTTGTACACAAAGTGCTTTTTGGAATTGCTTCTAATCTGAGAAAACCAAATTATGTAACTCGTCACTGATTATATTTCTTGTTCAAAATTTGAAACAAATCAAAATAAAACTTTGGTTTCTGGAGCCAAGTTATCAGGAATAGTCCAGAAAAAAATATTATGACAGAAAGAATGTAGGTACCTTTTTCGAAAAAAAAATCAACATTAGGTATTTTTTGGAAATTCCAAACTGTGAAGTATACGACTTTAATGAAAAGCATTTTTTTCTTCTAAAATGTATAGAATTTTTTATTTAAAGAAAACAAGAATCTGCCCTCTTAGGTCCTACATAGGTAAGGTTAGGTTAGGTGGCAGCCCGATGTATCAGGGTCACTTAGACCATTCAGTCCATTGTGATACCACATTGGCGAACTTCTCTCTTATCACTGAGTGCTGCCCGATTCCATGTTAAGCTCAATGACAAGGGACCTCCGTTTTATAGCCGAGTCCGAACGGCGTTCCACATTGCAGTGAAACCACTTAGAGAAAGTTTGAAGCTTTGAGGGTCCCACACTTTTTTGGAAAAGGAAATTGTTGTATAAGGGTATACACAAAGATGGATAGATCTTGAAATTGATATTATCTTCGAAATCGGTTCATAACTGCTGATTTGGAAATGAAAACAAGGCGAGGCGACCGAAATTCAGTGTTTACAACATTTTGAACTATTTATCACCCCTCGTTACACGCAAATTGCTTAAATTATAGTAAAAATGTACACCTTTTTTTCTCATGAACAGGGTTGCCAAGTTTTAAACTTACTTCCGTTTTATACTATCCAAGATGGTCTAAAGCAATTTCAATTGGAACATCTAACATTTTTTCATTTTGAAAATTTGATTTTTTGCCGCTGTTTTGCGATTTCCGCCCATAGTGCTTTGTCTGCAACCGAGATCATGTGCCGTATGATAAATATCATATGTGTTACTCATTCGCCACCATGTACGCTTTAAGTGTCAGTCAAAGGAACACAACAATGAATTAGCACAGAGCTTCCCAACCCAATTTGCAATTAAACATAGCAATGTTAATGAATATTAATAAAAAGTTTGCCAACTAGTGGTAAATTTGTCAGTTTCTCTGTTCATTGCCTGTTTTTTTTATACACTTCACCACTACTGTGGTACAGGGTATAATAAGTTTGTGCATTTGTATGTAACGCCAAGAAGGAGTAATCATAGACCAACCTTTTATTATACGGATCGACTTAGAATTAAATTCTGAGTCGATTTAGCGATGTCCGTCTGTCTGTCTGTCCGTCTGTCTGTCCGTCTGTCTGTCCGTCTGTCTGTCTGTCTGTTGATGTATTTTTGTGTGCAAAGTACAGCTCGCAGTTTTAGTCCGATTGTCCTAAAATTTGGTATAGGGTCCTGTTTCGGCTCAAAGACGATCCCTATTGATTTTGGAAAAAATCGGTTCATATTTAGATATAGCTGCCATATATATTTTTCACCGATCTGGCCATAATTGGCGTGTATATCAACCGATCTTCCTCAAATTCCGTACATCCGAATATTTTATGAGTCTCGAAAAACTTGCAAAATATCAGCGAAATCGGTTTAGATTTAGATATAGCTCCCATATATAGCTTTCGCCCGATTTACAATCATTTGCCCACAGAGGCCAAGTTTTTGCTCCGATTTAGTTGAAATTTTGCATAGGGAGTAGAATTAGCGTTGTACCTATGCGTGCCAAATTTGTTTGAAATCGGTTCAGATTTGGATATATCTCCCATATAAAGCTTTCGCCCGATTTACACTCATATGACAAGAGAGGCCAATTTTTAACTCCGATTTAGTTGAAATTTTGCACAGGGAGTAGAATTAGCATTGTAGCTATGCGTGCCAAATTTGGTTGAAATCGGTTCAGATTTAGATATAGCTCCCATATATATGTTTTTCTGATTTCGACAAAAATGGTCAAAATACCAACATTTTCCTTGTAAAATCGCCACTACTTAGTCGAAAAGTTGTAAAAATGACTCTAATTTTCCTAAACTTCTAATACATATATATCGAGCGATAAATCATAAATAAACTTTTTCGGAGTTTCCTTAAAATTGCTTCAGATTTAAACGTTTCCCATATTTTTTTTTTACTAACATTGTGTTCCACCCTAGTGCATTAGCCGACTTAAATTTTGAGTCTATAGATTTTGTAGAAGTCTATCAAATTCTTCCAGATCGAGTGATATTTAAATGTATGTATTTGGGACAAACCTTTATATATAGCCCCCAACACATTTGACGGATGTGATATGGTAGCGAAAATTTAGATCTACAAAGTGGTGGTATAATATAGTCGGCCCCGCCCGACTTTAGACTTTCCTTACTGGTTTTAGGATATTAACATGCAAGCTAAATAGTAATTTGATAAAACCAAACTACTTCCTCTTCTTTCCGACAACCAAATTATGAGCATCGTTCTTGGAACAAAACAGTAAAAGATCGTAAAATTTTTTATATTCAGAAAAGATTATTTTTTTTTGTGTATAAGGAAGGCAATAAAAACAAGTATATACGGCCGTAAGTTCGGCCAGGCCGAATCTTATGTACCCTCCACCATGGATTGCGTAGGAACTTCTATTAAGGCTGTCATCCACAATCGAATTACTTGGGTTGCGATAACACTTGCCGATGGCAAGGTATCGTAAAACTTTTTAACACTGTCTTCTAAATTGTAAGTAATAAGGGGTATATATTAAAATGACAAAATTTTCTATAGAAATAAAATTTTGATAAAATTTTCTATAGAAATAAAAACTTGACAAAATTTCCTATAGAAATAAAATGTTGACAAAATTTTCTATGGAAGTAAAATGTTGACAAAATTTTCTATAGCAATAAAATTTTGACAAAATTTTCTATAAAAATAAAATGTTGACAAAATTTTCTATAGAAATAAAATGTTGACAAAATGTTCTATAGAAATAAAATGTTGACAAAATTGTCTATAGAAATAAAATGTTGACAAAATTTTCTACAGAAATAAATTTTTTACAAAATTTTCTATAGAAATAAAATGTTGACAAAATTTTCTATGGAAATAAAATGTTGACAAACATTGCTATAGAAATAAACTTTTTACAAACCTTTCTATAGAAATGAAATTTTGACAAAACTTTCTATAGTAATAAAATTTGACAATTTTTACATGGCTGTTAGAGGCCATATACTAACGAAATGTACCAAATTTCAACCGCATCGGATGACTTTTGCTCCTCCAAGAGGCTCCGGAGGTCAAATCTGGGGATCGGTTTATATGGGAGCTATATATAATTATGGACCGATATGGACCAATTTTTGCATGGTTGTTAGAGACCATATACTAACACCACGTACTAAATTTCAATTGGATCGGATGAATTTTGCTCATCCAAGAGGCTCCAGAGTTCAAATCTGGGGATCGGTTTATATAGGAGCTATATATAATTATGGACCGATATGGACAAATTTTTGCATGCTTGTTAGATACCGTATACTAACATCAGGTACCCAATTTCAAACGGATCGGATGAATTTTACCCCTCCAAGAGGCTCCGGAGGTCAAATCTGGGGATCGGTTTATATGGGAGCTATATATAATTATGGACCGATATGGACCAGTTTTTGCATGGTTATTAGAGACCATATACTAACACCACGTACCAAATTTCAATCGGGTAGGATGAAGTTTGCTCCTCCAAGAGGCTCCGGAGGTCAAATCTGGGGATCGGTTTATATGGGAGCTATATATATTTATGGACCGATATGGACCAATTTTTGCATGGTTGTTAGAGACCGTATACTAACATCAGGTACCAAATTTCAACTGGATCGGATGAATTTTGCCCCTCCAAGAGGCTCCGGAGGTCAAATCTGGGGATCGGTTTATATGGGGGCTATATATAACTATGGACCGATATGGACCAATTTTGGCATGGTTGTTAGAGACCGTATACTTAGACCATGTACCAAATTTCAACCGGATCGGATGAATTTTGCTGCTCCGGAAGGCTCCGCAAGCCAAATTTGGGGATCGGTTTATATGGGGGCTATACGTAAACGTGGGCCGATATGGCCCATTTTCAATACCATCCGACCTACATCAATAACAACTACTTGTGCCAAGTTTCAAGTCGATAGCTATTTTCGTTCGGAAGTTAGCGTGATTTCCACAGACGGACGGACAGCCGGACAGACGGACAGACGGACGGACATGCTTAGATCGACTCAGAATTTCACCACGACCCAGAATATATATACTTTATGGGGTCTTAGAGCAATATTTCGATGTGTTACAAACGGAATGACAAAGTTAATATACCCCCATCCTATGGTGGAGGGTATAAAAACATAGTTAGTCTTTCATTATTCTTTGACGCAATATTGGAAGGCAGCGCAATTTGAGGCTGAGATTTTTTTAATGGATAAATATTTTGCTTTGAGGAACGACAAAATGAGATCAAATTACAATAAAATGTCATCTTAGTAGTTTGCCCATTAACCCTTGTTTAATTTCTTGGAGGAGCAATGAATTTCATAGACCCGAAAGAATATCAAAGTTCAACGCAGCCTGCTTAATAACAACATTATAAAGCGGTCAGTACACGTTAACTCCATCACATTTTGTTTAAACTGACATCAATCAATGAAAAATAATATTTTCCACAACAAGTATTAATTTAGATGAAATTTAAATTTTGTAAATTTAAACTTTAGCCTTTGATAACTTTACATGATTAGATTCAGCTTAATAGCAAAATATAATTGTCTACAAATCATTTGCGATTTTCGATCAGCACAAAATTAACAAAGTGTTAAAACTACATGACTACAAATATCTAATGATTTTTTATTTTTTTTATAAAAAATTACGAAATTTCAATTTCGATATATTTTCTCAAATTTTTGTCTGTGCCAACCTGCAAAGTCTCCAAACGCAAACTTCAACGGAGATTTTGGTCCATTGTGCAGTAGAAATAAATAGGGCCCTTTTTGGACCCTATTTGGTTGGCGCGTGTTGAGCGTCGAAGGTATAAATTTTCAGTTGGCCTCTTTGGCAAGTACCCGATCATTTTGTTTGTACACAAAGTGCTTTTTGGAATTGCTTCTAATCTGAGAAAACCAAATTATGTAACTCGTCACTGATTATATTTCTTGTTCAAAATTTGAAACAAATCAAAATAAAACTTTGGTTTCTGGAGCCAAGTTATCAGGAGAAGTCCAGAAAAAAATATTATGACAGAAAGAATGTAGGTACCTTTTTCGAAAAAAATTCAACATTAGGTATTTTTTGGAAATTCCAAACTGTGAAGTATACGACTTTAATGAAAAGCATTTTTTTCTTCTAAAATGTATAGAATTTTTTATTTAAAGAAAACAAGAATCTGCCCTCTTAGGTCCTACATAGGTAAGGTTAGGCTAGGTGGCAGCCCGATGTATCAGGGTCACTTAGACCATTCAGTCCATTGTGATACCACATTGGCGAACTTCTCTCTTATCACTGGGTGCTGCCCGATTCCATGTTAAGCTCAATGACAAGGGACCTCCGTTTTATACCCGAGTCCGAACGGCGTTCCACAGTGCAGTGAAACCACTTAGAGAAACTTTGAAGCTTTGAGGGTCCCACACTTTTTTGGAAAAGGAAATTGTTGTATAAGGGTATACACAAAGATGGATAGATCTTGAAATTGATATAATCTTAGAAATCGGTTCATAACTGCTGATTTGGAAATGAAAACAAAATTCCATAGACCGAGGCGACCGAAATTCAGTGTTTACAACATTTTGAACTATTTATCACCCCTCGTTACACGCAAATTGCTTAAATTATAGTAAAAATGTACAGCTTTTTTTCTCATGAACAGGGTTGCCAAGTTTTAAACTTACTTCCGTTTTATACTATCCAAGATGGTCTAAAGCAATTTCAATTGGAACATCTAACATTTTTTCATTTTGAAAATTTAATTTTTTGCCGCTGTTTTGCGATTTCCGCCCATAGTGCTTTGTCTGCAACCGAGATCATGTGCCGTATGATAAATATCATATGTGTTACTCATTCGCCACCATGTACGCTTTAAGTGTCAGTCAAAGGAACACAACAATGAATTAGCACAGAGCTTCCCAACCCAATTTGCAATTAAACATAGCAATGTTAATGAATATTAATAAAAAGTTTACCAACTAGTGGTAAATTTGTCAGTTTCTCTGTTCATTGCCTGTTTTTTTTTTTTTTTTGTAATATTAGGTACTATTGCTGAAAAAGCACATCACAAAACACTTTTAACGTAAAGGCAAGATCGATTTTACGTGTCGAAAAGATAAGTTGACAAAAATTGTATCAAAATTTGTAAAATATGTAAAGAAAAAGTGGATAGAAATTACAATTTTTTAGCCAGAAATTTAAATGTGTTAAGCGAATAATTATGGTAACCTACAAAAAATTATTGCATTGTATAGAACTTCTAAAGGCACAACTTTAAAAGCACATCCAAAAATGTAACTTTATGTATTTAAACTACATAGGAAGTTCTTTTAATTCAATTTTTTTTTTTAATATTTTTATGGGCAATTTTAACGTCTTTTGTTATACCCTGCGCCACACTGTGGAACAGGGTAGTATAAGTTAGTGCATATGTTTGCGACACACAGAAGGAGACGAGATAGATACATGGTGTCTCTGGCAAAAATGCTCAGGTGGGCTTCTGAGTCGTCTGTCTGTCCGTGAACACATTTTTGTAATTTTTGTAGTTCGCAGTTTTAGTCCAATCGACTTCAAATTTGCACTAGTATGTGTTTTGGCTCAGAATAGAACACTATTGATTTTGGAAAAAATCGGCTCAGATTTAGATATAGCTCCCATATATATATTTCGTCCGATATGGACTTATATGGCCCCAGAAGCCAGAGTTTTACCCTAATTTGCTTAAAATTTTGCACAAGAAGAACAATTAGAACTATAGTCAAGTGCGCCAAATTTTATTGAAATCGGTTCAGATTAAGATATAGCTCCCATGTATATCTTTCGCCCGGTATGGTCTAATACGGTCCCAGAAGCCAGAGTTTTACCCCAATTTGGTTGAAATTTTGCACTAGGAGTACAATTAGTATTGTAGCTATGCGTGCCAAATTTGGTTGAAATCGGTTCAGATTTAGATATAGCTCCCATATATAGCTTTCGCCCGATTTACACTCATATGACCATAGAGGCCAATTTTTAACTCCGATTTAGATGAAATTTTGCACAAGGGGTTGAATTAGCATTGTTGCTATGCGTGCCAAATTTGGTTGAAATCGGTTCGGAGTTAGATATAGCTCCCATATATATGTTTTCCTGATTTCGACAAAAATGGTCAAAATACCAACATTTTCCTTGTAAAATCGCCACTGCATAGTCGAAAGTTGTAAACATGACTCTAGTTTTCCTAAACTTCTAATACATATATATCGAGCGATAAATCATAAATAAACTTTTGCTAAGTTTCCTTAAAATTGCTTCAGATTTAAATGTTTTCATGTTTTTTTTTCTAACATTGTGTTCCACCCTAGTGCATTAGCCGACTTAAATTTTGAGTCTATAGATTTTGTAGAAGTCAAATTCTGTCCAGATCGAGTGATATTTAAAAGTATGTATTTGGGACAAACCTTTATATGTTATATAGTTAGAGGTCTGCATCGAATAACTTTTCACTACATGTATGCAATTCGCTGTCGAATATAGTACATACACTGTCTTTCTCTCAGAGCGCAAGTAGTGAAGTGAAGAGAACACTTGCTTGTCAAATACCACCAAGTACTTATCCGAAAAAATATGTGCTCCGAAAAAAGGAACAATAAAAATGCAAGTACTTGAAAAAAAGTACAACATGGATTCTCTTCACTTCACGTGGTACCACAAGTATTTCTCAGTTATATGCGAAGCAAAACTTTCCATTATTATTAATCATAGATATGTATGTATGTCACATATTTCATATATTTATGTATGTCACACACTTACCTTAACGTTTGCCGTTCTTTATAACAAACATAAAACACATATTATGGAGAGTAACTGTTTTTTGTATTTCTGAAACTGCACGTGGTACATGGAGTACTCTATGAAGTTTTTTTCTCGCAACATACTCGACGTGATCACTCTGAGTACACTTCAATAAGAGAGAAAGAGGAATATGTGTTTGTTGGTAGTGAAGACATCAGAGTACCAACAAGAAGTTACTCGTGGCTTTTGGTGTTCATCAAAATGTGTACCAATTGTTTTGCGACTCTCTCAAATATATGTACTAATGTAGCAAGTACACGTGTACTCTTCATTTACAAATGGAATTGTGCAGACCTCTATTATATAGCACCCAACACATTTGACGAATGTGATATGGTATCGAAAATTTAGATCTACAAAGTGGTGCAGGGTATAATGTAGTCGGCCCCGCCCGACTTTAGACTTTCCCTACTTGTTTTAAATAGATTAAAAACAGAGTAAAAATTAATAAAATTGTACAACTTATTTAAATTTTGTCGAAAAAATGCAAAATCCATTTTAGAAAAATTGCGAATTTTTGAAAATATGTTATTTGACAAATGTTAGAATGCATTAAAAATCATAAAAAATAATTAAAATTGTTAATTTGGCAAATTCACATCCAAGACACTGAATTGGGATCACCCCGTAAGAAGTAATGTAAATCCAGTGCAACTGCTGTTGAAATAGTGGAGACACGACCTATGACAAGCCCATGTTAAATTATCACTTCTGCGGTAATTTTGCACCACTTGTGGATCCAATAAGAACATATTGACAATTTTTTTAGCGACGCGTTTTTACTGTTATTATTTGAAATCGGGACCATGCGCCGTATGATAAACATTTAAAAAAAAAACTTGTTTGTGTTACTCATTTGCAACAATGTACGCGATAAGTACAAATTGAATATGTTATCTAAGGAACACAACATTAAATCAATAATCAGTGATGACAATTTAGCTATTTTATAGCTACATCTAGCTACTTTTTAAGTTGAGTTGTTAGAAAAGGTATATAATTGCTATTAGTCAGAAATCTACAAATTTTTATACCCTTCACCACTACTGTGGTACAGGGTATAATAAGTTTGTGCATTTGTATGTAACACCAAGAAGGAAAAGTCTAAGACCCATCGTTTAGTATACCGATCGTCTTAGAATTAAATTCTGAGTCAATTTAGCGATGTCCGTCTGTCTGTCCGTCTGTCTGTCTGTTGATGTATTTTTGTGTGCAAAGTACATCTCGCAGTTTTAGTCCGATTGTCCTAAAATTTGGTATAGGGTCTTGTTTCGGCTCGGAGACGATCCCTATTGATTTTGGAAAAAATCGGTTCAGATTTAGATATAGCTGCCATATATATTTTTCACCGATCTGGTCATAATTGGCGTGTATATCAACCGATCTTCCTCAAATTCCGTACATTCGAATATTTTAACAGTCTCGAAAAACTTGCAAAATATCAGCCAAATCGGTTCAGATTTAGATATAGCTCCCATATATAGCTTTCGCCCGATTTACACTCATATGACCACAGAGGCCAATTTTTAACTCCGATTTAGTTGAAATTTTGCACAGGGAGTAGAATTAGCATTGTAGCTATGCGTGCCAAATTTGGTTGACATCGGTTCAGATTTAGATATAGCTCCCATATATATGTTTTTCTGATTTCGACAAAAATGGTCAAAATACCAATATTTTCCTTGTTAAATCGGCACTGCTTAGTCGAAAAGTTGTAAAAATTACTCTAATTTTCCTAAACTTCTAATACATATATATAGAGCGATAAATCATAAATAAACTTTTGCGAAGTTTCCTTAAAATTGCTTCAGATTTAAATGTTTCCCATATTTTTATACCCTTCACCACTACTGTGGTACAGGGTATAATAAGTTTGTGCATTTGTATGTAACGCCAAGAAGGAGTAATCATAGACCAACCTTTTAGTATACGGATCGGCTTAGAATTAAATTCTGAGTCGATTTAGCGATGTCCGTCTGTCTGTCTGTCCGTCTGTCTGTCCGTCTGTCTGTCTGTCTGTCTGTTGATGTATTTTTGTGTGCAAAGTACAGCTCGCAGTTTTAGTCCGATTGTCCTAAAATTTGGTATAGGGTCCTGTTTCGGCTCAAAGACGATCCCTATTGATTTTGGTTCAGATTTAGATATAGCTGCCATATATATTTTTCACCGATCTGGTCATAATTGGCGTGTATATCAACCGATCTTCCTCAAATTCCGTACATCCGAATATTTTATGAGTATCGAAAAACTTGCAAAATATCAGCCAAATCGGTTCAGATTTAGATATAGCTCCCATATATAGCTTTCGCCCGATTTACACTCATTTGCCCACAGAGGCCAATTTTTGGCTCCGATTTAGTTGAAATTTTGCACAGGGAGTAGAATTAGCGTTGTAACTATGTGTGCCAAATTTGCTTGAAATCGGTTCAGATTTGGATGTATCTCCCATATAAAGCTTTCGCCCGATTTACACTCATATGACCACAGAGGCCAATTTTTAACTCCGATTTAGTTGAAATTTTGCACAGGGAGTAGAATTAGCATTGTAACTATGCGTGCCAAATTTGGTTGAAATCGGTTCAGATTTAGATATAGATAGCTCCCATATATATGTTTTTCTGATTTCGACAAAAATGGTCAAAATACCAACATTTTCCTTGTAAAATCGCCACTGCTTAGTCGAAAAGTTGTAAAAATGAATCTAATTTTCCTAAACTTCTAATACATATATATCGAGCGATAAATCATAAATAAACTTTATCGAAGTTTCCTTAGAATTGTTTCAGATTGTTTTGCGACTCTCTCAAATATATGTACTCATGTAGCAAGTACACGTGTACTCTTCATTTACAAATGGAATTGTGCAGACCTCTATTATATAGCACCCAACACATTTGACGGATGTGATATGGTATCGAAAATTTAGATCTACAAAGTGGTGCAGGGTATAATATAGTCGGCCCCGCCCGACTTTAGACTTTCCTTACTGGTTTTTTACTAAAATTGTGTTCCACCCTAGTGCATTAGCTTAAATTTTGAGTCTATAGATTTTGTAAAAGTCTATCAAATTCTGTCCACATCGAGTGATATTTAAATGTATGTATTTGGGACAAACCTTTATATATAGCCCCCAACACATTTGACGGATGTGATATTGTATCGAAAATTTAGATCTACAAAGTGGTGCAGGGTATAATATAGTCGGCCCCGCCCGACTTTAGACTTTCCTTACTTGTTTTTACTAAAATTGTGCGACCCTAGTGCATTAGCCAACTTAAATTTTGAGTCTATAGATTTTGTAAAAGTCTATCAAATTCTGTCCACATCGAGTGATATTTAAATGTAATTATTTGGGACCAACCTTTATATAAAGCACCCAACACATTTGACGGATGTGATATGGTATCGAAAATTTAGATCTACAAAGTGGTGCAGGGTATAATATAGTCGGCCTCGCCCGACTTTAGACTTTCCTTAATTGTTTTTTTTTTTAAGTTTTTTGTTTTTATGTGTTTTGTTATTGCTTTTGTATATTTTTTAACTGAAGTTAAGGGTTCATATGAAAAAAGGGAATTAAAAGAACTTTTTGTGTATTTAAAATAAAGAAAATCTT
This sequence comes from Haematobia irritans, assembly GCF_050003625.1. Lineage (NCBI taxonomy): Eukaryota > Metazoa > Arthropoda > Insecta > Diptera > Muscidae > Haematobia > Haematobia irritans. The sequence goes on along the minus strand of NC_134399.1, from coordinate 39,677,161 downwards.
TAGTCTCTGTGGTTATATGTGTCTAAATTGGGCGAAAGACATATATGGGAGCTATATATAAATCTGAATCGATTTCTTCCAAAATCAATAGGGTTCTATTCTGACCCAAAGCAGAAACTTGTGCTAAATTTGAGGTGGATTGGGCTAGAAAAGCGCCGCAGTGTGTCGCAGGATATAAAAATATTTGATCGAAGCCTGGAGTCACTGCTTAAATTGAAGACGAATACTAACACTTACAGAGTGGCTTTTATGTATTGCAACCAACTTCGGTTGCTATAATTTCTAAACAGCTGACAGATTTATTGCAGTGACAGTACATTTCATTTATTACAAGCTTACCCAGTTTCGACCGAACATCAAAAAGTTTTGCAGCGGTGGATTATCGCCTTTCAGTAATGCTGGTGACATTTCTGAGTGTTTCACTGCTTCTCTAAGTGGTTTCACCGCAATATGGAACGCCGTTCGGACTCGGCTATAAAAAGTGTGTCCCTTATTATTGAGCTAAATAGAGAATCGCGGAGCACTGGGCGATAAGAGAGAAGTTCACTACTGAGGTATCACAATGGACTGAATACCCTAAGTTAACATGAAATATCAGGCTGTCACTATACCTAACCTAACCTAGTATTTATGTGATGGGATGCATGATATCACTTTTGTGGTATTAATTCACTTGTGTAATCGAATTTTCTGGAAATGTAAACAGCGTAGTGTGTTTTGTTCTTCTGCAACCATACCTTCCTTCTTCGTATTTCTCAAATAAGACTTAATTGTCAATTGCTTCTTTAAGAGTCTTTACCGTAATCACACTTGTTTTTGGCATCCACTGCTCAGCTTGAATATCTTATTTAGACAACTCTTACATATGATTGAATAGAGGCTGCTAATTAAATGAATCTCTTAGACCCCATTGAACTTTGCTCGCGTTTTGATTTGTCTGCCAGTTCAGCCAGCAAATGCTACAAGAGACCACGTTTGTGGCAAAGTAATTTTGCTAATGTGTGTGTGGCTTACAAGACGTTCTAACTGAAGTGACGAAAGTTTTTCAATTAGGCCAAAAGTGCAAACACTTAAACCACAACATTCATTTTCGGTTGTGCACTTGACTCCACAGCGATTTCTTTTCTTGCTTTTTTGCTGTCATGTGGCTTTTCAGCCCATCTCCACAAACTGGTTTCTTTATTTCTCCTTCACTATCTACTGGAGCCACAATCAGGCCAATGTTCACATTTGTTTTAGAGCAGCAGACATTTGTCTTGGCGCCTGGCATTGTTGGATACCTTGACTTGTGCAAGCATATGTTTTGGCATATTTTTGGAATGTTTCGAGATACCTCATGGGTTTCATGCAATGTGGCCCATGTGTCCATCATATTCAACTAAGCCCTAAGTTGATAGAACTGGTTAACTGAATTGAGTTGGTTGAGTTGAGGCCAGACAAGTTGACATGTCCACCATAAATAAGCTCGACCACTGGCCAGAGTGTATTGCAAAGATATTTTGTTGTTCCATTGAAGTCATTTTGAACTTTGCTAAAGCCATTTACAAGGTTGGTTTACTTTTGGCTACCCGAAAAACATGTGTGCTAGTGACTGCATTGCTCTATTTGCTGAGTTAATTTTAGGTGATTGAAGAAACCTTTTTCGTTCATTGCATCATACGACTGCAGGGATGTGATGTAAAGTCACTTCCATACATGGCAGCAAGGCATCCATCCAAAATTGAAAGTATTAAGGACCATTTGTTTCAAGAAAATGTCTAACAAGGACAGCCAGGTGCTTTGATATTTTACGCCGGGGATGCAAAATGTTACACTTTTGTACATTTTTAGAACTTGACAAGAGAAAATAGTTGCCGAACAGTTTTGGTATCTTTAAGATCATAAATGCGAACATGTATACCAAACCTAATAAGTATGAACTTACGATGACATGTAACCTTTTTCTAACTCCAACAGAATGTATGCGAAGATAAATAAGTATTTAAAACACTACACCCTCAAAAAAAATCGCTTCTTTAACATATGTTCCAAACATATTTTGCAGGAAGCACATATATTATTGCATACTGCCGAAACATTAATATGTTTGTTTTATGTGAACATATTATATGTTTGGAAGCATTTTGAGCCAAAAATATTATATGCTTGGAAGAATTTTTCCCAAACACGATTGTGCTCATTCCCTAACATACTCGTAATTTTCACTTCCACGAAATTTTTTAGTTATTGGCACCTTTCTCTGTAATACAAATAATGTTGAAGAAATTATTCACTTTTATAAATTTTTTAAATTTTACCTTTCGCCTGCACGGAGAATCGAACCGAGGACCATACAGTTTGTAAGCCAACACACTATCCACTGGGCTACGTAGCTGTTATAGTCACCAGTAGATAATTATCGTTTTAAGTTACATTTATATAGCATAGTTTGCAGCGCCCACGAGCCCATGCAAACATAACAATATTTAACAGAAACATACATTTGTTTGCCACGTGGAGCAGTGGTTAGCATGTCTGCCTTGCATGCAAAGGGTCGTGGGTTCAATCCCTGCTCCGACCGAACATTTTTTTTGTTTTTTTTTTAATTTATACATTTATATTTATACTATATTAATTTTTTTAAATGAAACATCGAAATGTGCGTTATTAAAGATTTATAGTCAGTAACAGTGCTTGATATAAACGAAATTGAAAGATTTTTGGATAAAATAATATTTTATCCAAAAATCTTTCAATTTCGTTTATATCAAGCACTGTTACTTTTTATTGCAAAAATAACAATCTTGTAATAAAAAACTGTTTTTGTACAAAACTTTAAAATTTGGAAGGAATTCAAAAAGTAACAAAAGAAGAACGTGGAGTCGAGTATAAACATACATACATAATTTTTTAATATAAACATAAATTTATTTAGGAGTGAACAATTTTTTACTAGCATTTAACACCATCGCTCTAAAATTCCTTTTATTTTTCTTTAATAATTCATTTTAAAGAGAATAAACTTTTTAAATTGTTTTAGCTGTAAAAGTCGAACTTAATGCCCGCTTTTATATTTGATGGTGTCCCTCAACTCCTCGTGGACTACTTTTTAATAAAGAGAAACTAAACTTTGTTTTTTTACATTTTACTGTGTAATTTTTCACTATTTCCTCCTTATTTCATTTTACCGTCCCAACTCTAAAAAGAGTATAGTGCCCTTTCGTTATTTTTATGAAGACCCCTGATTTCTTTTAACGAACCAAGAAAAAAATAATGCCAAAATGATAAACAAAACACATGTCCACACATACATAAAATGCTGCTCTCAAGGCGAAAACATAAGCTGTTTGTTTTTCAAATGTCTATTCTCTTGGTTCAGAATGTATATTCTCTTTATTCAAATTAAATAATATTTAGACTTAAACATATCATAAAACAGTTTTCCGAAACAACATACAAGCGGTTTCACAGAAATTGTTCTCTTTTGACTCTTTTGCTGTGTTATATTGATATCTTTCGTCAACTCTCCCGGTTTCCATCTCTATTTCTCTCTATACTCTCTCTGTCGCTTTGAATAAAATATCACAACATATGTATGTTTAGTTGAAATTTGTAAATTTATATATGTTTGTATTCACACATATGATTTTTATGAAACATTCATGCCCCAAACATAATATATTCTAACATATTAACATAGATGTCCCAAACATTTAGTGTTAGTTTAGGAAAATTACATGTTCGCACTTAAATATATTGTGGTTTAAAATCGTGCCCGAAACACATTTTGTTTATATCGGAACATATGAAAAACATATTTTTCTAACAGTGTAGACATAACCCAATTGTAAAAAATTTCTGGGTCATGGTAAAATTCTGAGTCGAGTCGAAATTCCGAGTCGATCAATGTCCCTCCGTCTGTGAAAACCACGCTAATTTCCGAACGAAACAAACTATTTTTCGGTTTATAATTATACACGGTTGAAAAAGACTGTTTTTCATATGTTTGGCTATAAACATTATATGTTTGGAACACAAATTTTTAAACACAATATTTTTGAGTGCAAGCATATAATGTTCATAAACTAGCATAACATGTTTGGGACATATATGTTAATATGTTAGAACATATTATGTTTGGGACATAAAATGTTTGTAAATATAATATGCTTGAATGCAAACATATATTAATTTAGAAATAGCCTATAAACATATATGTGTTTAGTAGCTTGGAGCGCTATTTAACAGGGAGCGATATTGAATTAAGTTGGTGGTTGTTGCTTGTTATTACAAAATTAACATTTTATTTTTCCTTGAGCAATTGATCAGCTACTTCTTTGATCCTTACAAACTGTGTGGTCCGCTGTTCGAATCCCCGTCCGGCAAAAGGTAAAATTAAAATAAAAAAAATCATAAAATTGAATAATTTCTTCTACAATGTTTGTATTACAAAGGTGCTAAGAACTAAAAAATCTCGTGAAAGTGAGAAAGATGTGGGGGAATACACAATTAGGCAGAAACAAAATTATGAGCATTCAGGTCGAAAACCTATGTTGTTAGCACCTATATTACCTGTTTATTTTCATAATTCATTATGATTGTAAATATATAAATAAATAAATAAAATTTTGAGCACAATATTGTTTGGGAGAATTCTGTTTAAGCATATAATATTTTTGGGTGCAAAATGCTTCCAAACATATTATATGGTCACATAATAACATATTGTTTTTTGGAAGACAACATTATTGAATTTGGATACAAAAATACAAAATGTTTGGAACTTAGACTACCTAAACTTATATTGTTTAGACTTTCAATGCTTTCAAACATTTTATATATTGTTAGAGATCAAACATATAAATGTTTGGGCAATACCCAAAAATGTATATGCTTGAAGCAAAATATGTTTGGGAGTATATGTTATAGAAGCGATTTTTTGTGAGGGTGTATACAACCCCATACACACCGACTGCCAAACTTAACTTCTTAATTCTCATAGAGGAGCAAATTTCATCCGATGCGGTTGAAATTTGGCTCTCTGATGGCCATAGCCATTCATAATTATTACCTTGTCATTGGTAATTGTTACCACAACGCCAACCTAACCTACCACAACCCAAGTAATTCGATTGTGGATAGCAGTCTTTATTGGAACTTTGTTCGCAATCCATGGTGGAGGGTATATAGGATTCGGCCTGGCCGAACTTTCTGCCGTAATTACTCGTTTTTATACCATCTACCATAAGATGGGGGTATATTATTTGACTTTGCCATTCCGTTTGTAACAGATAAAAATATTGCTCTAAGACCCCATAAAGTATATATTCTGGGTCGTGGTGAAATTCTGAGTCGATCTAAGAATGTCCGTCCATCCGTCTGTAGAAATCACGCTAACTTCCGAACGAAATACGCTATCGTCTTGAAACTTGGCACAATTAGTTGTTATCAATGTAGGTCAGATGGTATTGCAAATGGGCCATATCGGTCCACTTTTACGTATAGCCCCCATATAAACGGACCTCCAGATTTGGCTTGAGGAACCTCTAAGAGAAGCAAATTTCATCCGATACGGTTGAAATTTGGAACAAGTGTGTTAGTATATGGTATTTAACAACCATGCCAGAATGGGTCCTTATCGGTCCATAATTATATATAGCCCCGATATAAACCGTTCTCCAGGTTTGACCTCCGGAGCCTCTTGGAGGAGAAAAATTCATCCGATCCGGTTCAAATTTGGAACGTGGTTTTAGTATATGGTCTATAACAACCATGCAGGAATTGGTCCACATCAGTTCATAATTATATCTAGCCCCCATATAAACTGATCCCTAGATTTGGCTTGCGGAGCCTCTAAGAGAAGCAAATTTCATCCGATCCGTTTGAAATTTGGAACGTGGTGTTAGTATATGGTCTCTAACAACCATGCCAGAATTGGTCCATATGGGTCAATAATTATAAAAACCCCCATATAAACCGTTTTCCAGATTTGACCTCCGGAGCCTCTAGGAGGAGCAAAATTCATCCGATCCGATTCAAATTTGGAACGTGGTGTTAGTATATGGCCGCTAACAACCATATCAAAATTGGTCCATCTCGGTCTATACTCGTAGTTTTATATAGCCGATCCGATAAGCCGGCTATCATAAACCGGAAGGTTCAAGTGTGGTTCACCTTGGGTTTATTGAACTGCCTGAATTTATTCTGTTAATTGGTTGATAGTTTTACTGCAAGTAGAGGATGCTGATGAGGACTGTGGTAATTCCAAAACGTGCGTTCATCCACCCATCTTGCAGTCTAAAGGGCTTTGCCCAAATAAATTTGACAAACATTCTTTTCCTCTGTTGGTTAAGCTACACTTGTAGTTTAGTCAATGCATGGTTTTAAACTGAAATCAAAATCAACAACATCGATTAAAGAAAGAAACCAACAATAACAAAACAAAACTAAAATTTTATTTCTATAGAAAATTTTGTCGAAATTTTATTTCTATAGAAAATTTTGTTAAAATTTCATTTCTATAGAAAATTTTGTCAAAATTTCATTTCAATAGAAAATTTTATTTCTACAGAAAATTTTGTCAAAATTTTATCTCTATAGAAAATTTTGTCAAAATTTTATTTCTATAGAAAATTTTGCTAAAATTTTATTTCTATAGAAAATTTTGTCAAAATTTTATTTCTATAGAAAATTTTGTCAAACTGAATTATATACATATTTAATTGGTCTTTTTCAATTTTATATAGGTTATGTGGCAGCCCGATGTATCAGGCTCACTTAGACTATTCAGTCCATTGTGATACCACAGTGGTGAACTTCTCTCTTATTACTGAGTGCTGCCCGATTCCATGTTAAGCTCAATGACAAGGGACCTCCTTTTTATAGCCAAGTCCGAACGGCGTTCCACATTCCAGTGAAACCACGTAGAGAAGCTTTGAAACCCTCAGAAATGTCACCAGCATTACTGAGGTGGGATAATCCACCGCTGAAAAACTTTTTGGTGTTCGGTCGAAGCAGGAATCGAACCCACGACCTTGTGTATGCAAGGCGGGCATGCTAACCATTGCACCACGGTGGCTCCCTTTTTTATATATGCCACGTATGGACTTACTTAGAATTTAGAAGACAGTGTTAGGAGGTTTTAAGATACCTTGCCATTGGCAAGCGTTACCGCAACCCAAGTAATTCAATTGTGGATGGCAAAAGAAGTTTCTACGCAATCCCTTGTCGAGGGTACATAAGCTTCGGCCTGGCCGAACTTACGGCCGTATATACTTGTTTTTATACCCTCCATCATAAGATGGGGGTATATTAACTTTGTCATTCCGTTTGTAACACATCGAAATATTGCTCTAAGACCCTATAAAGTATATATATTCTGGGTCGTGGTGAAATACTGAGTCGATCTAAGCATGTCCGTCCGTCCGTCCGTCTGTTGAAATCACGCTAACTTCCGAACGAAACAAGCTATCGACTTGAAACTTGGCACAAGTAGTTGTTATCGATGTAGGTCGGATGGTATTGAAAATGGGCCATATCGGTCCACTTTTACTTATAGCCCCCATATAAATGGACCCTCAGATTTGGCTTGTGGAGCTTCTAGCAGAAGCATATTTCATCCGATCCGGCTGAAATTTGGTACATGGTGTTGGTATATGGTCTCTAACAACCATGCAAAAATTGGTCCACATCGGTCCATAATTATATATAGCCCCCATATAAACCGATCCCCAGATTTGGCTTGCGAGGCCTCTAAGAGAAGCAAATTTCATCCGATCCGGCTGAAATTTGGTACATGGTGTTGATATATGGCCTCTAACAACCATGCAAAAATTGGTCCATATCGGTCCATAATTATATATAGCCCCCATATAAACCGATCCCCAGATTTGGCTTGTGGAGCCTCTAAGAGAAGCATATTTCATTCGATCCGGCTAAAATTTAGTACATGGTGTTGGTATATGGTCTCTAACAATCATGCAAAAATTGGTCCACATCGGTCCATAATTATATATAGCCCCCATATAAACCGATCCCCAGATTTGGCTTGCGAGGCCTCTAAGAGAAGCAAATTTCATCCGATCCGGCTGAAATTCGGTACATGATGTTGGTATATGGTCTCTAACAACCATGCAAAAATTGGTCCACATCGGTCCATAATTATATATAGACCCCATATAAACCGATCTCCAGATTTGGCTTGCGAAGCCTCAAAGAGAAGCAAATTGCATCCGATCCGGCTGAAATTTGGTACATGGTATTGGTATATGGTCTCTAACGACCGTGCCAGAATTGGTCCATATCGGTCCATAAATATATATTGCCCCCATGTAAAACGTTCTCCAGATTTGACCTCCAGAGCCTCTTGGAGGAGCAAAATTCATCCGATCCGGTTCAAATTAGGAACATGGTGTTAGTATATGGTCGCTAACAACCATACCAAAATTGGTCCATATCGGTTCATAATCATGGTTGCCACTAGAGCCAAAAATAATCTACCAAAATTTTATTTCTATAGAAAAATTTTGTCAAAACTTTATTTCTAGATAAAATTTTGTTAAATTTTTATTCGGTTCATAATAAAATTTTCATCATTGTCAAAATTTTATTTCTATAGAAAATTTTGTCAAAATTTTATTTTTATAGAAAATTTTGTTCAAATTTTATTCGGTTCATAATCATGGTTGCCACTCGAGCCAAAAATAATCTACCAAGATTTTATTTCTATAGAAAATTTTGTCAAAAGTTTATTTCTATAGAAAATTTTGTTAAAATTTTATTTCCGTAGAAATTTTTGTCAAAATTTTCTTTCTATAGCAAATTTTGTCAAAATTTTTATTTCTATAGAAAATTTTGTGAAAATTTTATTTCTATAGAAAATTTTGTTAAAATTTTATTTCTGTAGAAAACTGAATTATATACGTATTGGATCGATCTTTTTTGATTTAATATATACCACGTATGGACTTACATACAATTTAGAAGATGGTGTTAGGAGGTTTTAAGATACCTTGCCATCGGCAAGCGTTACCGCAACTTAAGTAATTCGATTCTGGATGAGAGTGTTTAGAAGAAGTTTCTACGCAATCCATGATGGAGGGTACATAAGCTTCGGCCTGGCCGAACTTACGGCCGTATATACTTGTTTCTTCTTCTAAATTTCTGGAGAGGATCAGTGGCCATAGCTCAGGCTCAGGTAAACATTTGTTGAAGCGATTTGTCGTAACTACATATCCTTCCACATAAATCTGTACTCCTAGAGACTTCTTTTCAGCAAAAAAAAAGTACCAATTGACAATTTAGTTTAAGGCATTATCTAGCTCCTCATAAATATGGCCTTCCTTGTCCTTTTTCCAGAACTGACGCCTGTTCAATTGTGAACAATTTCATATCGGATATCTAGCCAAGAGAACTAAACTAAATATAGTCTTCAATAATCAAACAATCGTGTTATAATTTTGCACAAACTCGTCTTTTGTTTGCAGGTAGGTCTTGTTCGAAAATGGGCTATATCGGTCCAGGTTTTGATATAATCCCCATATAAACCGACCCCGTATGCCGAAAATGGTGATGTTTTGATATACCTCCCATATAGACCGATCTGCCGATTTTATTTCTTGGGCATCTAGATTCCATAGTTTTAATCCAATTTGCCTGAAATTGGAAATCTAGAGGTATTTTAGAACCATAATTAGATGTGCCGAAAATGGTGAGTATCAGCCACCATTGGTGAGACCGACCTCCCGATTTTACTTCGTGGGCTTGTAGAAACCGTAGTTTTTATCCAATTTGCCTGAAATTGGAATTCTAGGGGTATTTTAGTTTTTGTCCAATTTGTGTGAACTTGAAAATCTGGAGGTTTTTTAGGACCTAAATAGTTGTGCCGAATATATTGTGTTTCGGTTTTTGATATAACTCCCTTAAAAAAAAATCGGAGGGCCGGATTTGGGGTCTAGAATCTAGAACGACATTTAGATATGTGTATAGCCGTCCATTAGATATGTGTGTAGCCGTCCCCATAAGACCGATGTCCGAATTTAACTACTTGGGTTTCTAGAAACCGTAGTTTTTAACCGATTTGCCTGCAATTATAAATGTACTGGTATTTTAGGCCCACAAAAACGTGTATCGGATTTAGTTTTTATCAGTCCATTTGGTAAGGCCTCCATATAAACCGATTTCACTTCTTGAGGGTAAAGAAGGCGCACTGATCATAAAAATTGATTGAAACTGAGTTTAAAATTTCTAGATTTTACTTCTCGTAAGCATTTAAATAATGGGGGTAAAAATCTACAGATTTTAGATTTCAAATCACGGCGTTATTTCATCATTATCTTGCACACATACCAGAGATGTTAATAATTCCTCTAAAACTCAAACAAATGGTTATTATAGATCCAGAAAACACAAATCCAGAATCTTATCCTGTCTTTATAGGTAAAATCTTTAAATTTATCTTCGGAAAGGGTACTGATTAAACTGATCTGCTTGGGAGAATATCTGTCATCAAACTTCTCTGAAATTTTCAAAGAAACTATAAAATTTGGTATTTACCATCCACTAACTCAAGGTTTCATTAAAACATCGGAGGGCAATTGGACAACGTCCAGTGAGGAGACGCTGGAGGTACTATTGGACACACATGTTCCTGCAAATCGGTTGAACAATGTTCTGGAGGTGCCACTGTTTCTCAGCTGTCATTTCCTCTCGAGAAAATGTTATCGGAATCTAGAATAAAATGGGAGTTAAATAGCTTTGGCCCATTCAAATCTCCCGGACCTGATGGAATTTCTCCCGCGGAGTTGCAAGCAGTGACTGACAGAATTATCCCCTGGTTATCGGCGATATATACAGTATGTTTTAGGAAAGTGGAGGGAAACAAAAGTCGTTTTCATACCTAAGGCGGGAAAAGCCTCTCACTTGAGTGCGCAGGATTTCCGACCAGTCAGCTTATCCTCATTCCAACTTAAGACTCTGGAAAGGATGATAGACATTTATCTTAGAACTAGCGTCGATTCAAGTTTGCTCTCGCAACGACAGCATGCATACTCGAAGGGCAGGTCTACTGAGACCGCTTTGCATGAACTAGTCAGATTTATTGAAAGCTCACTATCTGTCAATGAATACACAATCGTGGCATTTCTAGACTTGGAGGAGGCATTCAATAACGTCCATCCGAGCTCGATATTAAATGGACTGGTAACTCTTAATGTTGATCCAGGTATACTTAGGCTGCTAGACGAACTGCTAATGAGGAGACGTATTTCAGCCACACTAGGACAAGCAAATACACAAAGGTATGTGAACAGAGGCACTCCCCAAGGAGGAGTTCTATCACCTCTTCTTTGGAATGTTGCTATAAACAACCTTCTGGTTTCCCTAGAAAAAGAAAGGATAAAATTGGTGGCATGCGCAGATAATGGGGTTCTAGCAGTCAGGGAAACTTCCCATCCACAATCAGAGATATTATACAGACAGCCCTCCGGATGACTGAGAAATGGGCGAAAGAGAATGGTCTTGAGGATAATCCTGCAAAGACAGAAATGGTAATGTACTCCAAAGATCGCAAAACTGCCACGGTTAAGCCCATATCATTAGGGGGTATAGAAATTTCCTTTGGTGAGTGTGCAAAATACCTTGGCTTTATTTTAGACAGGAAGCTCAACTTTAAGCTTAATATTTAAGAAAGGGTGAGAAAAGCCACGGTAGCATTGTACTCGTGCAAAAAGGCAATAGGAAACAAGTAAATATGGCCGTAAGTTCGGCCAGGCCGAATCTTATGTATCCTCCATCATGGATTGCATAGAAACTTGTAGTAAAGACTGTCATCCACAATCGAATTACTTGGGTTGCGGTAACACTTGCCGATGGCAAGGTATCTTAAAACTTCTTAACACCGTCTTCTCAATTGTAAGTTAGTCCATACGGGGTATATATTAAACAAAAAGGGCGAATGAATACTTAAGTAATTCAGTTTGACAAAATTTTCTATAGAAATAAAATGTTGACAAAATTTTCTATAGAAATAAAATCTTGACACAATTTTGTGTAGTAATAAAATTTTTACAAAAATTTTTATAGAAATAAAATCTTGATAAAATTTTCTATAGTAATAAAATTTTGACAAAATTTTCTATAGAAATAAAATTTTGGTAGATTAGTTTTGCGGATAGGCTATATATAACTATAGACCGATATGGACCAATTTTGGTATGGTTGTTAGCGGCCATATACTAGCGCAATGTACCAAATTTCAACCGGGTCGGATGAATTTTGCTCCCCCAATAGCTCCAGAGGTAAAATCTGGGGATCGGTTTAATTGGGGTTATATATAATTAACCCTCTAATGCCCCAATTTTTTTGCCAGCTGATTAAATTGTCAATGTTAACGACACAAAAGCAAAAAAACTAAACAAGAAAAATTTATACGGTTAAATTCAGTATATGCTGCAAACCCTCTTGAACAGTTTCAACTAAGTTTTCTTTTTATTTTACCCATTTTTGTTGTCTTAAGGAGTGTTTTACTTAAAGCTTCCTTATTATATGAAGCCCGCCTAAAGGCGTGATTGGGCATTAGAGGGTTAACACCGGTATGGACCAATTTTTGCATGGTTGTCAGAGACCATATACTAACACCACTTACCAAATTTCAACCGCATCGGATGAATTTTGCTCATACATGAGGCTCCGGAGGTCAAATCTGGGGATCGATTTATATGAAGGCTATATATAATTATGTACCGATGTGGGCCAATTTTTGCATAGTTGTTAGGGACTATATACTTACACCATGTACCAAATTTCAGCTGGATAGTATGAAATTTGCTTCTCTTATAGGCTCCGCAAGCCAAATCTGGGGATCGGTTTATATGGGGGCTATATATAATTATGGATCGATTTGGACCAATTTTTGCGTGGTTATGAGAGACCATATACTAACACCATGTACCAAATTTTAACTGGATCGGATGAATTTTGCTCTTCCAAGAGCCTCCGCAAGCCAAATCTGTGCGTCGGGTTAGGTTAGGTTAGGCTATGTGGCAGCCCGATGTATCAGGCTCACTTAGACTATTCAGTCCATTGTGATACCACAGTGGTGAACTTCTCTCTTATCACTGAGGGACCTCCTTTTTATAGCCGAGTTCCACATTCCAGTGAAACCACTTAGAGAAGCTTTGAAACCCTCAGAAATGTCACCAGCATTACCGAGGTGGGATAATCCACCGCTGAAAAACTTTTTGGTGTTCGGTCGTAGCAGGAATCGAACCCACGACCTTGTGTATGCAAGGCGGGCATGCTGACCATTGCACCACGGTGGCTCCCAAGCGTCGGGTTATATGGGGGCTATACATAAAAGTGGTCCGATATGGCCCATTTGCAATACCACCCGACCTACATCAATAACAACTACTTGTGCCAAGTTTCAAGTTGATCGCTTGTTTCGTTCGGAAGTTAGCGTTATTTCAACAGACGGACGGACATGCTTAGATCGACTCAGAATTTCATCACGACCCAGAATATATATATACTTTATGGAGTCTTAGAGCAATATTTCGATGTGTTACAAACGCAATGACAAACTTAATATACCCCCCATCCTATGGTGGAGGGTATAAAAATAGAGTTTAAAATTGTGCCATACGAAGTTCAAGATGGGAGCATTGTTGGTAAAATTTACAAATTTTAAGAAATTCTAAACTATTTTGTGGGAGACACGAATTTAGTTAATCTTTATGCTTTATTTGTGTATAATTTTTTTCTCTGTTTTAGTAAATTTAACTAGCGTACGGTAAAAAATATTAACGTCATGGAAACTTTCTTAAAACGTAATAGTTCCATGAACTAAAAGAGTTAAATAGGCTTTATTGAAATATAGGGTTCACATTTTTGTGAGTGCACCGACGGACGGATAAACTGGTAGATATATCGACGGATTAGTCGATTTAGTCATTATCATTAGCGAACGAGTACGATTTTAATACTACTACCTATCTAATCCAATGTTTTCCTGCATTTTAGTGGAATTACGTATTTGGATCTAGTTCCGTTAAAGCCAAATAAGATCTAAACTTTTGTCATTCAGTGTACTTGTTGTAATTTTTTCAGCTCATTTCCCGATCTACCCACAACTTGCCATATATCCGTGAATGTTGTTTCATTTTAATGTTCACAAATGTAGCACTCAAATCCTCAAGAAGAAAACAAAATTTGATGCACTCCATTTCTAGGTTGGCTAGAGATTTCTAAGTAGGGCAGTGATTTAATCTCACTGAACGTTGTTCATTTCTCTCCTACACTTGGGAGAAGTTTTTATTGCCTGGCCGTTGTTATTCTCGTCTACACATTTAGAGGTGGATTGTTGCATCCATTTATGGCTTTAAAAAGGATTCCTATGGCTTGGCCGAGTTTTCCCCCATATAAACGACACCTGAGAGTATTGCCGTTACTGTTGCTGTAACCGAGGGAAATGGAAGTAAAACTTAACATTCGACTATGAAAACAAGAAGGATTCCGACAGATTCACTTTTTATGATATCTTAAAGGAAGTTACTCGAAATGGAAAACATGAAAACCAGCCAAGATATCATATGCTCGATGCTAAAAGGGTAAATTTATATGTGGGCTACAATAGTCAAGCAACACATTACCAGTCTCTGTGGATAGTGGGCCCCTTGTCAAGGTGACCCCATATATGCCACCAAAAGAAATAAATGAAAATTAAGGAAAACTTTATATTACTGTAGCGAATTTAAAGAGGTTATATTACAATGTTTAGATATCAAAGTTTTCTGTCTTGAAGATCCTTTCATATAATATAATCGAATCAGGTGGGTCCGATTATATTATAACCTTAACCACTGTGCACACTTCCCTTACGGACATACCATCATGTACCTAATTTCAACCAGTTCGGATGAATTTTACTTCTCCAAAAGGCACCGGAGGTCAAATCTGGGGATCGGTTTATATGGGGGCTATATATAATTATGGACTGATATAAACCAATTCCTGCATGGTTGTTTGATAACATATACTAACATCACGTACCAAATTGCCTCCGAATCGGATGAATTTTGGTCTTCCAAGGGGCTCCGGAGGTCATATGGGGGATATATATAATTATGGACCGATTTCGACCAATTTTTGCATGGGTGTTTGAGACCATATATTAACACCACCTCTTCCAAGGGGCTCCGGAGTTCCAATCCGGGGATCGGTTTATATAGGGGCTACATATAAATATGGACCAATTCCTGCATGGTTGTTAGAGACCACATACTAACACCACGTACACTAATAGAAAACGTTTCGTTATATTAACGAAATGTGTCGTTAAAAGTCAGCCAATGAAACAAATTCGTTAAAACAACGAAATTTTTCGTTATTATAACGAATTTTCTGACAATCAACTAAACGTTTCGTACTATTAACGAATATTTTCATTGTATTAATGAAAATGTTTCGTTATATCAATGAACATTTTTCGTTGGCTGACTTTTAATGAAATTTTCTTTGTGCGTACCAAATTTCAATCGAATCGGATCAATTTTGCTCATCCACGAGGCTCCGAAGGTCAAATCTGAGGATCGGTTTATATGAGGGCTATATATAATTATGGACCGATGTGAACCAATTTTTCATGGTTTTTAGAGACTATATACTTACACCATATACCAAATTTCACCCTGATCGGATTAAATTTGCTTCTCTTAGAGGCTCCGCAAGCCAAATCGGGGGATCGGCTAATATGGGGGCTATATATAATTATGGACCGATGTGGATCGATTTTTGCATAGTTGTTAGATACCATATACATACACCATGTACTAAATTTCAGCCGGATCCGATGAAATTTGCTTTTCTTAGAGGATCGGTTTATATGGGGGCGATATATGATTATGGACCGAGGTGGACCAATTTTTGCATGGTTATTAGAGACCATATACTAACACCGTGTACCAAATTTCGGCCGAATCGGACGAAATCTGCTTCTCTTAGAGGCTAAGAAAGCCAAATCTGAGCGTCGGTTTATATGGGGGCTACACGTAAAAATGGTCCGATATGGACCATTTGCAATAACATCCGACCTACACTAATCACAACTCCTTGTGCCAAGTTTCAAGTCGATAGCTTGTTTCGTTCTGAAGTTAGCGTGATTTCAACAGACGGACGGACGGACGGACATGCTTAGATCGACTCACAATTTCACCACGACCCAGAATATATATACTTTATGGGGTCTTAGAGCAATATTTCGATATGTTACAAACGGAATGACAAAGTTAATATACTATGGTGGAGGGTATAAAAATTAAATTAAACTTTAAATTGGAATTGTCTAACCTTCTATGTAGAAAACACAGAATAATCTTCATCATTGAAAGTTGTTGTGCAATTACAATCATTCATCTATTGAAGAACTCAATGAAATCAAATTTGAGTAAATATTTATTTAATTAGTAAAATATAAAGTGTTTTTAAAATTTTTATTTAGCCGGAGTCGGAGTCGACCAAAATTTTAACGACATCGGCTTCGAAACCATAGCTCTGAAAACTACTTCAATTGTAGTAAAAACATTGAAATAAGTTTGCCATTCATCCGACTTACCTGAATTTTAAAATCTGGAGTTATTTAGGGTGCACAAAAAAGTGTGCCGAATAAAGGGTGATACGGTCAAAATTTGGTCAAGGGAAAACGCGTGTAAATCGGTGAAATCGTTTATTTAAAAAATCAAATTAAATTTCTTTTTCAAGTTCAATTAGTATAAAATTCAGGAAAAATATTCAGTTAGGCTTTCGCTTTTCCAAATCCGAATTGCCGGGCCTCACGCTTGACACCTGCCATCAGATTTTGTACAGCCACCTTCTTCGCCGCAGAAAGCCAGTTTGCCTTGAACTGCTGCTCGTCCTTAGAAGTTTTTTTTTTGTCTTCTTTAGGTTCCGCTTGACAATAGCCCAGTATTTCTCAATTGGGCGGAGCTCTGGCGTGTTGGGAGGGTTCTTGTCCTTGGGAACCACCTGCACGTTGTTGGCGGCGTACCACTCCATGGCCTTTTTACCATAATGGCAAGATGCCAAATCCGGCCAAAACAGTACGGAACAACCGTGTTTCTTCAGGAAAGGCAGCAGACGTTTATTCAAACACTCTTTCATGTAAATTTCTTGGTTGACAGTCCCGGAAGCTATGAAAATGCTGCTTTTCAAGCCACATGTACATATGGCTTTCCAAACCAGATATTTCTTTGCGAACTTTGACAGTTTTATGTGCTTGAAAATATCTGCTACCTTTCCCCTTCCTTTTGCCGTATAAAACTCCTGTCCCGGAAGATGCTTGTAGTCGGCTTTGACGTAGGGTTCGTCGTCCATTACCACGCAGTCAAACTTCGTCAGCATCGTCGTGTACAGCCTCCGGGATCGCGCTTTGGCCGTCGTATTTTGTTTATCATCGCGATTTGGAGTCACTACCTTCTTGTAAATCGATAGTCCGGCTCGTTTTTTGGCTCGATGCACGGTTGTAGACGATACACCCAGCTTTTTTGCGGCATCTCGGAGAGAGAGGTTAGGGTTTCGCTTGAAACTACCGGCAACTCTCTTTGTCGTCTGATCGGCTTCCAGTTTTCGATTTCTCCCCGATCCAGACTTCCTGGCTGTCGACAAACGTTCCCAAAACACTTTAATTACATTTGTAACGGTGATTTGGCAACTTTTGGCGATTTTGCCAGCTTTGCGTGCGAGTAGCTCGGATTTTCGCGATGCGCGAGCAAAATTTTGATACGCTGCTCTTCTTGCTTGGACGGCATTTTGACAACTGAAGAGTGAATTCCAAAATCAAAATACGAGCAACATTCTACACACACACACCTTCAAAATGAGTGGTTTTCAGGTTTTTTAAATGCAAAATTGAAAGAAATACGTCAAGTTTATATTGACCAAATTTTGACCGTATATCCCTTTATGTTGTGATTTTGTTAACAATTTTATATAGCCTCCATATAGCCCGATCTCCTGATTTGACTTCTTGAGCTTTGTGTGCCGAATATGGTATGTAACGGTCTATGGTTTGGTATAGCTCCCATATAACTCGATCTCACGATTTGGCTTCTTGAGCGTCGAGATATCTGATTTTTTATCCGATTTAACTGAAATATGAAATCTGGAGGTATTCATCGGCCAAAGGCCTTTTATGGTGCCTCCATATCAATGTACCCTTATGCTACTGCTTGAATAGCTAAGACGAGTTAGAGATGTTCCACGGATGATGTGTATGTACGTAGTGATAGTTAAAAGAATATATGGGTTAGCGAAGATGGAATAATTTATGCCATATTGTTGGTTTTATTCGTGCCACTAACATCACCGTAGGATTAAATCTCATCGATGGATGCTTGCATTCTCTTCACCATATCTTAGGTTGGTGCGAGGGATGCGTAATAATTTTACATAGAGTATCTATTGAAAACCTTTGTTTTACACGTAGAGAAAAAACATACACGCATAGTAGGAATATGATCATCTAAATCATGTTTCAAGAGCACAAGGTTGCTTCTGGAAGCGGAATATGCAATATGTCGTAATAATATTGTTTTCTCGGCAAACTTTATGTTTGCTTGTCGAAATCAGATACATAATTTCAAGGCTGGATATTAAATCAAGTTGTAGAAGCGGTTTAGATTTGTTCGAATTGGCATGTATTAAGGTCTGACAGAGCCATCACACTCTCCACGAAAGTGGCTCTGCAATATTTTGGCCTATTCCCGTCGAAGCTCCGTCTTAATATGACCAACACTTTGGTATTTGTTAGTGCCAAACTTACTTATCAAAATGCTCCCAAATAGGCGCAAAGTCTAACATATTCTGATCCGGAGATTTTGGTCTGACATTGAGAATTACAGATGTATTGCTAAGTTAAGTGTTATACCTAAACTATTTGAGATTTTGGTAACTAGGAGAATTTCGTGCTCCCTTTCTAATATTACATCAGGATGCCAACATGGTTTTATGGGAGGTAAGTCTACTGTGACTAATTTACTTGAATTTGTTGGTGTTCGAATCATTCTCTCAAAGACGCCAGCTGGATGTAATCTATACGGATTCCAGCAAGGCGTTCGACATGGTGAATCATAGGCTGCTATTGTACAAATTAGATGTTTTGGGATTTCCACCTATTCTTCTCCGCTGGATCAATTCCTACTTGCATGGTAGAACTCAGAGAGTTGCATTTAAAGATAGTTTATCTATGCTTACACGTGTGACATCTGGAGTTCTGTGAGCTAGCCACGTAGGATCGGTTCTGTTTAACCTACATTTGAACGATCTTCTGTCGGTTATCGTATCATCGAGGATATTGATTTACGCAAACGATGTTAAGCAGTTTCTTTCATTTGATAATGCTAGTGATCCTTACTTCTTCAGGAGGACATTGACAAGTTAGCAGATTGGTGTGCTTCTAATTGTATGTTACTCAATCTTGTGAAGTGTAAGAAGATGACTTTTTTTCGTAGAATTTGTGAACAGACTGAGATAGTACTCAGCTGGTAATTATAGGCTTGAGAATGTGCTTAGATTTAATGATTTAGGTGTATTGTTTGATTCCAGGATTGAATTTGGTCCTCATATTGAGGGATGTGTCAATAAGGCAACTGGTGTTTGGGTTTCATTAAGAGATGGTCTAAGTAATTTGTTGATCCTTATCCTACGAAGAGGCTCTTTACGACCGATATTAGAGTATGCGTGTGTTATCTGGTCACCGAGTTATCGTTGTTCTATTGATCATATTGAATCTGTACAGAATCAGTTTCTTCTTTTTTGCTTTGAGGGGGGGCTTGGCTGGAACAATTTATACGATTTGCCTCCATATTCTAGTCGTCTTATGTTAATTGATCGTCCATCTCTTGAACGTAGACGGTTTATGTACGGTATTGTGTTTCTCACTGAACTTCCCAGCAAAAAAAGCGTCGCCAAAAAAGTAAAGAAAATGTTCTTTTTGGATCCGGAAGTGGTGCAAAATTGACGCAGAAGCGACGAATTTAGCATGGGCTTGTCATAGGACGGAAGTCCTCCATTTCAACAGCCGTTACACTGAATTTGCAACACTTTTTTAGGTGTGATCCGAATTCAATGTTTTGGATGTAAATTCAAAAATTTTGTGATATTTTGTCAAATAAATACTTTTTATAATTTTTAATGGATTCTAACGCTTCCCGGGAACGTTTGACCTCAAATATTTTCAAAAATTCACAATTTTTATACCCTCCATCATAGGATGGGGGTTTATTAACTTTGTCATTCCGTTTGTAACACATCGAAATATTGCTCTAAGACCCCATAAAGTATATATATTCTGGGTCGTGGTGAAATTCTGAGTCGATCTAAGCATGTCCGTCCGTCCGTCCGTCCGTCCGTCCGTCTGTTGAAATCACGCTAACTTCCGAACGAAACTAGCTATCGACTTGAAACTTGGCACAAGTAGTTGTTATCGATGTAGGTCGGATGGTATTGAAAATGGGCCATATCGGTCCACTTTTACGTATAGCCCCCATATAAAGGGACCCTCAGATTTGGCTTGTGGAGCCTCTAAGAGAAGCCTATTTCATTCGATCCGGCTGAAATTTGGTATATGGTGTTTGTATATAGTCTCTAACAACCATGCAAAAATTGGACCACATCGGTCAATAATTATATATAGCCCCCATATAAACCGATCTCCAGATTTGGCTTGCGGAGCCTAAAAGAGAAGCAAATTTCATCCGATCCGGCTGAAATTTGGTACATGATGTTAGTATATGGTCTCTAACAACCATGCAAAAATTGGTCCATATCGGTCCTTAATTATATATAGCCCCCATATAAACCGATCCCCAGATTTGGGTTGTGGAGCCTCTAAGAGAAGCATATTTCATCCGATCCGGCTGAAATTTGGACATAGTGTTGGTATATGGTCTCTAACAATCATGCAAAAATTGGTCCACATCGGTCCTTAATTATATATGGCGCCCATATAAACCGATCCCCAGATTTGGGTTGCGGAGCCTCAAAGAGAAGCAACTTTCATCCGATCCGCCTGAAATTTGGTACATGATGTTGGTATATGGTCTCTAACAACTATGCAAAAATTGGTCCACATCGGTCCATAATTATATATAGACCCCATATAAACCGATCTCCAGATTTGGCTTTCGAAGCCTCAAAGAGGAGCAAATTGCATCCGATCCGGCTGAAATTTGGTACATGGTATTGGTATATGGTATCTAACAACCGTGCAAAAATTGGTCCCCATCGGTCCTTAATTATATATGGCGCCCATATAAACCGATCCCCAGATTTGGGTTGCGGAGCCTCAAAGAGAAGCAAATTTCATCCGATCCGCCTGAAGTTTGGTACATGATATTGGTATATGGTCTCTAACAACCATGCAAAAATTGGTCCACATCGGTTCATAATTATATATAGCCCCCATATAAACCGATCCCCAGATTTGGCTTGCGAAGTCTCCAAGAGAAGCAAATTTCATTCAATCCGGTTGTAATTTGGAACATGGTGTTACTATATGATCTTTAACAACCGTGCCAGAATTGGTCCATATCGGTCCATAATTATATATAGCCCCCATATAAAACATTCTCCAGATTTGACCTCCGGAGCCTCTTGGAGGAGCACAATTCATCCAATCCGGTTCAAATTAGGCACGTGGTGTTAGTATATGGTCGCTAACAACCATACCAAAATTGGTCCAATCACACAAAAATTGGTCCATATCGGTTCATTTCTATAGAAAATTTTGTTAAAATTTTATTTCTGTAGAAAATTTTGTCAAAATTTTATGTCCACTTTGTCAAACTGAATTATATACGTATTGGGCCGATCTTTTTTGATTTAATATATACCACGTATGGACTTACATACAATTTAGAAGATGGTGTTAGGAGGTTTTAAGATACCTTTCCATCGGCAAGCGTTACCGCAACTTAAGTAATTCGATTGTGGATGGCAGTGTTTAGATGAAGTTTCTACGCAATCCATGATGGAGGGTACATAAGCTTCGGCCTGGCCGAACTTACGGCCGTATATACTTGTTTCAGATTGGATTTAGCACTTTTTTCGACAAAACTTAACTAATTTGCACCATTTTATGAATTCTTACTCTATTTTTAACCTATTTGAAACAAAAAATTTAAAATTATCCATTAAAAGTATGAAAAACCCATCTTATAAAAAATTTAATTAAAAGAACTTCCTGGGTAGTTAAAATAAAGAACATCATTGGGAGTGCATCTTTTGGAAGTGCTTTTAAAGTTGTGCCTTTGGAAGAACTTCCAAATTTTTTGCTGGGCTATTAAGGGAGATACTGATTCACACTACTTGACATCGAGAATTTGCTTCAATATTCCAAATCGTTTAACTAGGAACTTTGTATTCTTAAAGACAAAACTATAAATTATTTAATCCCCTTAATGTTTTGTGTAAGAACTTTTATTCGGTCTATTCATTGATTTCTTTAACCGATCCTGCCATCAAGGAAATTATTCTTAATTTTAACAACAGCTGTATTATAAAAAAATTTTGATCCTGCTCATCCAATTGCTGTTTCTATTATCCTGTTTTCCGCGCCCTTACCGTCCATGGTGGCACTTTTTAAACTTTGTCTGGTTCAATGGAGTCCCTTCTGGCCCATCTGCTTACATATGTTGAACCTTATTGAGTAATGCGGAGCTCTTACTGACCTATAGGTTCCCTTCTGGCCCACTTGGTATATTGAATTATATTTAATTGACTTGAAATGTTATATTTTGTAATGTCCCGGCTGCTATTACCCGTGCAAATAAATAAATTAATTATACAGTAGAAATTAATGAATGTGGAACCCCCTTTATAAGCTATTACCCATGCTGAGTGCGATGGTACTGAGTCCTGTTGGAATATTAATAGGCTGTGGAAAATTTCTTTGTTTACTCAGGGCTTCAATACTATATTTAGGACATCCACGATCACCAACGACGGCGCTTGAGTTCTGCTGGCCAATTGTCGGTGCAAATTTTCAGGTTACCGTTTTTGGAAAGTAAACCCGATCATTTGTATACCCTCCTCCATAGGATAGGGGTATATTAACTTTGTCATTCCGTTTGTAACACATCGAAATATTGCTCTAAGACCCCATAAAGTATATATATTCTGGGTCGTGGTGAACTTCTGAGTCGATCTGAGCATGTCCGTCCGTCCGTCTGTTGAAATCACGCTAACTTTCGAACGAAACAAGCTATCGACTTGAAACTTGGCACAAGTAGCATTGCAAATGGGCCATATCGGTCCACTTTTACGTATAGCCCCCGTATAAATGGACCCCCAAATTTGGCTTGCGGGGACTCTAAGAGAAGCAAATTTCATCCGATCCGGCTGAAATTTGGTACATGGTGTCACCATTTGATCTCTAACAACCATGCAAAAATTGGTCCACATCGGTCCATAATTATATATAGCCCCCATATAAACCGATACCCCGATTTGGCTTTCGGAGCCTCTAAGAGAAGCAATTTTCACCCGATCCGGCTGAAATGTGGTACGTGGTGTTAATATATGGCCTCAAACACCCATGCACCCGGTCTATAATTATATATAGCCCCCATATAAACCGATCCCCAGATTTAATCTCCGGAGCCCCTTGGAAGAGCAAAATTCATCCGATTCGGTTGAAATTTGGTACGTGATGTCAGTATATGGTATCCAACAACCATGCAGGAATTGGTTCATATCAGTTCATAATTATATATATCCCCAATATAAACCGATCCGCAGATTTGACCTCTGGTGCCTTTTGGAGAAGCAAAATTCATCCGATCTGGTTGAAATTTGGTACGTGGTGGTAGTATATGATATTTAACAGCCATGCCAAAAGTGGTCCATATCAGTCCATAATCATATATATAGCCCCCATAAAAAAACGATCCCGAGATTTGTTTTTGGATCCTCTTGGAGGAGCAAATTTCAGCCGAGTCAGTTGAAATTTGGTACTATACGGTCGTTAACAACCATGCCTAACTAGGTCCGTATCGGTCTATAGTTATAACTAGCCCTCAGATCAATCGATCCCCAACCACACAAAAATTGGTCCATATCAAGTTCATAATTGTATATAGCCCCCATATAAGCGACCCCATATGTCAATTCTGGCTCTCTACCACTTATGGACTAACTCACAATTTAGAAAACGATGTTAAGAAGTTTTAAGATACCACAACCCAAGTAATTCGATTGTGGATGACAGTCTTTCGTAGAAGTTTCTACGCAATCCATGGTGGAAGGTACATAAGCTTCAGCCTGGCCGAACTTACGGCCGCATGTACTTGTTGTTAGTTGACAAACTGATAAATTTCCCTTTGAAAACAACCAAATTCGGTAACTTTCAGCTAACCATGGAATCGGGCAGCACTCGGTGATAAGGGAGAAGTACATCATTGTAGTATCACAATGGACTGCGTATTCTAAGTGGACCTGAAATATCGGGCTGTCAATATACCTAAGCTGGGACGATCTAAATATGGCCGTTTTTGTAACCGGCTGGCTGTTGTAATCAGATTACAGCCTTTAATAATGGAACTATCATCCTGAAAGTTGCCATAGATTTTTTTTCAAATTCGATATAGGCTAATTCGGTAACTGACCACTTTCGTGCAAGTGAAGCAACTGCTTGGCTTTTCTATTATAAATTTGTTTGGAATTTAAATGACTTTCGAATCCTCAAGGATCAAGGAGGAGAGGCACACCAAAGAACAATATTAAATAAGACTGGATGACCAATGGAGATTCTATACTGAAAACATATTTACGCGATATTAAAGATTACGCAACCTAATTTATAGGCTGCACAATTTACAAAATATTAATGATAAATTTCTTTATTTTAATAAAGTTTAATAAATTTTAATCAAAATGAAGTTTATAATCATTGCTTTAAACATTGTTGTTTTTTTTTTATAAAATTTAGGATAAAAATTTTGCAAATTTGAGTCCCTCCATTAATGTCGTATGTCTTTCAACCACGACAACATTTTTCTGGAGGTAAAGAAACACATTTTTGGTTTAAACAAAAATCTTCCTTAAGTTTACTGAAATATAGAATATTTTCATTAAAACGCTTCAAATATAAGCTAATTCTTATTTTGAGGGTTTTCCACTTTTGGTTTAAAGATATTTTGTTTTACTTGGTAGTATATGTTATAATTTCGATTTTTAAACTGGCATTTATTTGTACGTGAATAGCTTTATTAATACACCGCGAAAAGAGAAAGAAAATTTGATAAATTAGATTTGTATCCTAATATTAATTTTATTAATCCTAGTTCGCTAAAAAGTCTTTATTTTAAAGAAGACGCATCCTTGGCTCGGAATCACTACCAAAGTCCCTAAGGGAAAGTCAAAATTTTTGGATCCAAGTAATTTTTTTTTTTTTGAGTGTATGTACACAGCTTATGTTCCTGACGGAATTTGCTGAATATACATAATGGCTTTAGTTAAACATCAGTTTTCAATATGATTTGCGTCCATTCCCTCCATATGTTCAGCTCACGAGTAAGCATTCTACCACTGTGGTGGGGATTTTATATGTGCCTTGTCGGTCCATAATTATATATAGCTCCCATGTAAACCGACCGCCCATGTTTTAACTTCGGAAGCCTCGAGAACTAAAGAAGCTTCTATAGACTAAATAACATACAATTTAGAAGACAATGTTGAAAACAGGTTTAATATACCTTGCGATCGGTAACTGTGACGACAACCCAACTAATTCGACTGTGGAGGAGAGCCAACACCCAGAGAATTAATATGATCACCTCAAACATGTTTTAGGAGCAAAATGTTATTTTTGGGGGGTGACCATGTAACATGGTTTTCGCAACCATGTTATTTTCTCTCTCATGTATCTGATTTCGGCAAGCAGGTTTTATTTGAGAAAATAAAATTTTAGTGACAAACATGTTACATGGTCACCATACAAAAATAACATTTTGCTCTTGAAACATGTTTGAGGTGATCATATTCCTTCTCTGCGTGTAGTAGAACTTTGTACCCGAAATTTCGTTTTTTTCAGGATACAAATGCTTCGATTTACTAATTAATGGGTAGTTTATGGTATGATATAGTCGGCCCGCACGACTTTCAACTTTACTCGCTTGTTATACTCGAGTTTGGGTTTGAAATTTCATCATATGCAAAATGCAAGATCTTCTTCATGAATTTCCTTAACACTCTACGGTTCCATAAAAAATTGCTACTTCATTGCGCCGGATGTGTGGGTAATTGTCTTTTCTGTGGTTACGCTGTTGCATTTGTCTTTCATTTTATACCGGGTGGTGAGGAGCAATGAAAACTGTAGAGCCCGGTTTTATCTTCGCATTGGCATCCTTTATTCCTACACTAGATTCATGGACGACATAAGAAATTTATTTCTATTACCAGAATGAATGTTTCACTTTTTGCATCCATGGATGTAAGGGAAGTAAAATGCGTTGCTTTTTTCTTTACTTCACTTCACTTCAAGGCAGAGATTTCATTAAGACATTCATCGCAAAGTGAGCAAATATATCGCACACAGTTGAGGCTCATCAAACATTTACAACGCTCAACTAGAATTCTCATTGTTCCAGCAGAAAAAAAACAGCAAAATAAAAAGCGAACGTTATTTGGTCGCATACATTCAAACATCTCAAAACTTCATTTCTTTTGACAAAAAAAGATCAATATCAATTTCAATCAAACCGCTTCGAAATTTAAAAAAAAAGTAGTGAATGGTAGTTGAAATCGATTATACTCGGCAGTTGCCTTTTCCTTTCTTTTTGATTAACGATTTTAAATTGAATTTGTTTTTTTTTTGTACAATATAGTTAAAATGGAAGATAATTTATAAACTATACTAGGTTAGGTTAGGTTAAAGTGGCAGCCCGAGTAAGATTCAGGCTCACTTAGACTATTCAGTCCATTGTGATACCACATTAACTAAAAGTACCTATTACATATGGGCACTTCTAGTTTTACCCGTTGAACCTTCTCGATTATTTTCTTCTGTTGAACCAACAAGATTGTTCCAAAAACATTAGCAGACTGCTTAAGTTAACGTTTTCCAGATCCGCCAGTAATCTGAAGCTATATGCTCCTAAAAGTTGCTTGCGCTTTATACAAAATGCAGGGCACTCACACAAGAGGTGTGAGTGCCCTGCATTTTTCCTCCGCATCATGACAGCTCATACAATAGTCATTATACTTCGCGCCTATAGTTTTTGCAAAATCGCCTATCAGGCAGCGACCCGTTATATCAGGAGTGATATCTGACGTCTCGAGAACACTAGCATATCTAGTGTGCGGTTTAAGTTTAAATGGGGCCATATTTGCTTGGTGTCGTTACAGCCCTTGCAATTCTCCCATCGAACATTTGCCATCATAACAGCCTTCTCCCGAAGCATGAGCTTGCAGGTAGCCAGGGGCATACCAACAGATTCTAGTTCCCCTGGAATATGTAAGGTAGTCCCTAGCCTTGCCAACTCATCCGCTTCGCAGTTCCCCGGTATGTTCCTATGGCCAGGCACCCATATTAGGTGAATATTGTACTGCTCAGCCATCTCGTTGAGAGATTTGCGGCAGTCTTTGGCCGTTTTCGAGTTAAGGAACACAGAGTCCAAGGATTTTATTCCAGGTTGACTGTCTGAGTATATATTAATGCCAATATTTGTTGGAACATTACTTGTCAGCCAATTCACCACCTCTCTTATTGCCAATCTTTCAGCCTGAAAAACACTACTGATTAGGTAATCTTTTCGCTATTCGAATTTCCAGATCTTTAGAATATACTCCGAACCCCACTTGTCCATTCAATTTGGAGCCATCAGTATAGAAACCTATATATCTTTTATTCCCCGGGGTCTGTGTACACCACGCCTCACTGTTGGGAATTAGAGTTTCAAACTTTTTGTCGAAAAGTGGTTTTGCCAGGGTGTAATCCACTACGTTAGGCACATCTGGCATTACTTTGAGGACCGAACTATGACCGTACATTTTTTCCGACCATAGCGATAGCTCGCGCAACCTCACAGCCGTTGTTGCAGCTGACTGTTTGGCCAAAATGTCTAAAGGCAATAGATGTAGCATGACATTAAGGGAGTCTGTTCCTGTCTTACTAAATGCGCCTGAGATACATAAGCTCGCCATACGCTGAACTTTATCTAAACAAGTCGGTTTCTGAAGTGCCGGCCACCAGACTACAACATCATATAGCATTATAGGTCTTACTACTGCCGTGTATAGCCAATGCACAATTTTTGGTTTTAGTCCCCACTTTTTCCCTATTGCCTTTTTGGACGAGTACAAAGCTACCGTGGCTTTTCTCGCCCTCTCTTCAATATTAAGCCTAAAATTCAGCTTCCTGTCCAAAATAACGCCAAGGTATTTTGCACACTCACCAAAGGGAATTTCAGTACCCCCTAAGGAAATGGGCCTAACCGTGGGAGTTTTGCGATCTTTGCAGTACATGACTATTTCTGTCTTTGCTGGATTTACACCAAGACCATTATCTTTCGCCCATTTCTCAGTCATCCGGAGAGCTCTCTGTATAATATCTCTGATTGTGGATGGGAATTTTCCCCTGACTGCTAGCGCCACATCATCTGCGTATGCCACCACTTTTATCCTTTCTTTTTCTAGGGAAACCAGAAGCAAGATTCCAAAGAAAAGGTGATAGAACTCCTCCTTGGGGAGTGCCTCTGTTCACATACCTTTGTATGTTTGCTTGTCCTAGTGTGGCTGAAATACGTCTCTTTGTTAGATGTTCGTCTAACAGCCTAAGTATACCTGGATCAACATTCAAAGTTGTCAGTCCATTTAATATCGAGCTCGGAAGGACATTATTGAACGCACCTTCGATGTCTAGAAACGCCACGATTGTGTATTCTTTGACAGATAGTGAGCTTTCAATAAAGCTGACTAGTTCATGCAATGCGGTCTCAGTAGACCTGCCCTTCGAGTATGCATGCTGTCGTTTCGAGAGCAAACTTGCATCCACGCTAGTTCTAAGATACATGTCTATCATCCTCTCCAGGGTCTTAAGTAGGAATGAGGATAAGCTGATTGGTCGGAAATCCTTCGCACTCGAGTGAGAGGCTTTTCCTGCTTTAGGTATGAAGACGACTTTTGTTTCCCTCCACTTTTCTGGAATATATGCTAAGTTTACACATCGTTTATATATCACCGTCAACCAGGGGATAATTCTTTCAGCCACTGCTTGTAATTCCGCCGGAGTAATTCCATCAGGTCCGGGGGATTTGAATGGTCCAAAGCTATTTAAAGCCCATTTTATTCTAGATTCCGACACAATTTCCTCGATAGGAAATGACCGCTGAGCCTCTATTACACCACCAGAACATGGTTCAACCGTCTGATTTCCAGGGAAGTGTGTGTCCAAAAGTTCCTCCAAGGTCTCCACACTGGACGTTGTCCAATTGCCCTCCGATGTTTTAATGAAACCTGGAGCGGTGTTAGTGGATGCTAGAACCTTCCGTTGTCTGGAAGCCTCTGTCGTATTTTCAATACTGCTACAGTAATCATCCCAAGAGTTTTGTTGAGACCTTCTCAGTTCTCGCTTATATGCTCTCAGATTCACCTTGTAAGTGTCCCAATCCTTCGGAGCTCTTGTGGACTTTGCTTTGTTAAAGAGCTTCCTGCAGGATTTCCTCATATTACTTAACTCCGTAGTCCACCATGGCGGCCGATTTTTCCCCCTTGGCTTTTCTCTAGGGCAAGCAGCTTTCAGTGAAATGTTGAAGGCCTTAGTAATCCGCTCCACTGCGTGTTCGATATCTTGCACAGTACTCATATTTGTCTCCGGCATTTCCGGTATCATCAAATTGAACGATTCCCTATACCTATTCCAATCAGCTTTCCTAACATTTGGCGGAAATATGGTCTTTGAAGAACGAACAGCCAATCTGAAACTGATGTAGCCATGATCTGAGAAGCTATGTTCCCTCAAAACTTGCCACTCAGATATCTTATCATTCAGTTCCGGAGAGGTCAACGTTACGTCCAAAACCTCTTGCCTGTTTCTGGTGACGAAGGTTGGTGCATCACCCTTATTGCAAACTACCAGGTTAGTACGCAAAATAAACTCTATTAGCGACTCTCCCCTTGCATTAGTATCACTACTTCCCCAAATACTATGATGTGCATTTGCATCGCATCCCATAATGAGTTTTGTCTTTGTTTTTAGTGACTCCTCAACTAAGGTCCTAACGGCACAGGGTGGCATCTCCCTCATGTCCCATGTCGACCGAAGATACCCAATATTTGCATTTTGATATCTCTAGACTGGCTACGACAGTGTCTGCATTGCTCAATGAAGGAAGCAGAAGCAAGTTTAGTTCGTTTTTAGCAATTATACATGCTCGATTTATATCGCTACCGGTATTATGCAAAAGTTTGAAACCCGGAGTGCTTAATTCACAGATCTTCTTCTTATATATGTATGGTTCTTGAATAAGAACTATATCTATGTCTCCTTTCATCAGGAGAACTTTTAAGGCAGTTCAAGCGGCCTTACAATGGTGAAGATTTATCTGGAGGAACCGTAGAACCATCCAAATTTTCAACCACCGTCACATCAGCCGCTTCAATTGAGTCATCAAGGGCTTCCTCTTCACAGATCTCGGTGACTCTCGCAACAATCCGCGGTTCAGCTTTGGTGAGGTTTGAGCCCGTAGAAACTTCCCGCATATGATTTTCGCCATAGTCTGCAGGTTTTATGTCTCCTTCGGCTTCGCTAGGAAATGTTTTCACTGCTGACTCTACCGGAGGCTTGTCCGTTTCGGAATCCTTTGGTTGATCGCTTTTGTATACCTTCATATGGATATCATGAAAGCCATAACTTACGCGTCCTTGGGTCTGGGCTAGATGTGGCAGCGACTCTATGTTTAATATAAACACCGCATGTCGTCTTGGTCCATCCACCTCATCCAAACGACCAACCTTCCAATTGGCGGTATGAATTCTTCTATTTGGAACAGGGTATTAAATGTTAGTGCATATGTTTGCAACACCCAGAAAGAGACGAGATGGACACATAATTTTAAAAACACTTCATATTTTGTAACTAAGCAAAAATTTACATTCCATTGAGCTCTTCAATCGATCAGTGAACGGTATGACCGTAATTGCGCTTCAACTTCCAAAGATGGAGATTATTCTACATTTTCTAAACGGTTAGTCCAGAAAATGGGCAGTATCCATACATTTCAATACCAACCACCATTAAATCTTAGTTTGAACATTTTCAAGTATCGATTTTAATTTAATTTGATTTATTTTAAAAGGATATATCTATATTTGTACGTCGGTAGACTTCACGCTCGAAGATAGGTCACCGGACAATTTTATGACATAGCATTCAAATATAAACCAATCTACCGATTTGGCTTTTTGAGTGGTTAGGTTACACTCATATTGCATATTTAAGAAAATTAAGGGATACATGTTTATGGGTGCTTTGTCTCAATCTGACTATAGCTCGAAGTCAGTGTTGCCAGGGAAATGTTCGGTTTACCCTACAAGGACAAAAAAAGTTCCCTACTTTCCCATACATTTCCAAACAATTTTCCCTACAATATTTTCGTTAAATTTAAACACATTTAGAAACAAAAATGGTTCTAAGTATTTTTTATCTTAAAACATGAAAATGCAACGTATATAACCTAGAAAATAAATTTGTATTTCAACCACGGTTGCAACAGTTGGTAGAATTCAACCAAAAATAGTATTTTTATATTTTTTTCAAATATACCCCCATCCACCATAGGATGGGGGTATATTAACTTTGTCATTCCGTTGGTAACACATCGGAATATTGCTCTAAGACCCCATAAAGTATATATATTCTGGGTCGTGGTGAAATTCTGAGTCGATCTGAGCATGTCCGTCCGTCCGTCTGTTGAAATCACGCTAACTTCCGAACAAAACAAGCTATCGACTTGAAACTTGGCACAAGTAGTTGTTATTGATGTAGGTCGGATGGTATTGCAAATGGGCCATATCGGTCCACTTTTACGTATAGCCCCCATATAAACGGACCCCCAAATTTGGCTTGCCGATCCTCTAAGAGAAGCAAATTTCATCCGATCCGGCTGAAATTTGGTACACAGTGTTAGTGTATGGTCTCTAACAACCATGCAAAAATTGGTCCACAACGGTCCATAATTATATATAGCCCCCATATAAACCGATCCCCCGATTTGGCTTGCCGAGCCTCTAAGAGAAGCAAATTTCATCCGATCCGGCTGAAATTTGGTACATGGTGTTGGTATATGGTCTCTAACAATCATGCAAAAATTGATCCACATCGGTACATAATTATATATAGCCCCCATATAAACCGATCCCCAGATTTGACCTCCGGAGCCCCTTGGAAGAGTAAAATTCATCCGATTCGGTTGAAATTTGGTACGTGATGTTAGTATATGGTATCCAACAACCATGCAGGAATTGGTTCATATCAGTCCATAAGTATATATAGCTCCCATATAAAACGATCCCCAGATTTGATCTCCGGTGCTTTTTGGAGAGGCAAAATTCATCCGATCTGGTTGAAATTTGGTACGTGGTGGTAGTATATGATATTTAACAACCATGCCAAAAGTGCTCCATATTAGTCCATAATCATATATAGCCCCCATATAAACCGATCCCGAGATTTGGTTATGGAGCCTCTTGGAGGAGCAAATTTCATCCGAGTCAGTTGAAATTTGGTACATTGCGCTAGTATATGTCCGTTAACAACCATGCCTAACTAGGTCCATATCGGTATATAGTTATATATAGCCCTCAGATAAATAGATCCCCAATCACACAAACTTGCTGGTTTCATAAAAGCCTTTCGATTAACTCAATTTAAGATGAAAAATTAGTTTGTACAATTTCAATTTCCTGTGTTTAACGTTGGAATATGCAATTAAAATTTGAAAATTATTTTCATGACCAAAGTCCTTTTCCAATGGTTGTAGTCCAATGTAAACAGACAAACCAACAGTAGTCAATTGAAGTATAGGTACTTCAGCAATTTAATTTCTTTGATCTGCATAAACCGGTTCACTTTGTGCTGGAAAAGTGCGAAGCCTTATGCAATATTTCATTATTTTTAATATTAGTGTGGATTACGAATAGCAGCAGTAAAAAATGCACTACAACAAACATTTGTAGTTTCGCTTTGAATGGCAGGTGTGTTGAATTTATCGTAACGGTCTCTCGATTTTACCTTCTTTAATTTCTAGGACACGTAAATTTTGTTCGATTTGCGTGAAATTATAAATCTTGAGATAAGTTAGAACCATAAAGAGATGTGTGAATTTTGATTATACCGGTAAGGATTTGATACAATACTCTTGAACACCAGGCTCCTGATTTAAGTTTAGGATATACACAGAAAAAAAAGTGTCTTGTAAATTTAAGGACCATTTTAACTTCCACATAGTTCAACAAATTTACTCTAATATAGTACATTTTTCGTAACCACAACCAAAATTAACTTAGCTAAAGCAAAACTTATAAAAATTCAGTAAATGTTTTTTAGTTCACTAACTACGAAATGGGAAGGATTTTTCCTTAAATAAATTTCCAACACAGTAGTTAATGCATCGTTGATTCCATTATAAAAATACATGGGCAATATAAAAATCTTACTACGAAATGTGGACAATTTACTAAGACAAAATTTTGTATGGAAAAAAAATTTTTTAGTAAAAATTAACTTAACGACATTACCGATTCGTACGATGACTACCTACAGATTATTTCCCTTTTTATTATATGTTGGAGTGTTTTTACTCACATTGAAAATTTTAGTTAAAATAGAATAAAAATTATTTAATATAATCCTTGACAGGTGTATATAATTTTTATAGATTCCTCATAGATTTGGTATATATTTTACCTTAACTTATAGATAGAATTCCTACTAATCAATAAACGTGCTACTGGAAAATGTGAGTGCATCATGCGAGGGAGTTTTTAGAGACATTTTGTGTATATCTCGTATGATTGTTTGTGTTTGTTATTGCGTCATTTATGCTGTTGTTGATTGTAGAGGTGTGCGCGTGAGGGATTTTTCACGCACGCTCACGCACGCTCAAAAATTCAAAATTTCATTCACGCACGATCACGCACGCCCGTTTTAGAATTGCTCACATTCACGCACGCTCACGAATGAATTTGTAACATTCACGCACAATCACGCACGCCCGTTTTTGAATTGCTCACACTCACGCACGCTCACGAATGATTTCGTAACACTCACGCACGATCACGCACGAAGGTTTTTATTGATTCACACTCACGCACGTTCACGAACAAAAATCCTACAAAGATAAACATTCACGCCCCACTCACGATTGCAGAATAGTTACTACCGCACGCTCACGACGGGAAATATCAACTCACGCACGTTCACGAGCAACAAACTTATTCACGAACACTCACGATTCGGAAAAACTACTCACGCACGTTCACTCACGATTTATAAAAACTATTCACGCACGCTCACGATGTAAAATGCAACTCACGCTCGTTCACGAACTATGAAACTTACTCATGCACATTCACGATTCATAAAAACTATTCACGCGCCCTCACGTTGTAAAATGTAACTCACGCTCGTTCACGAACTATTCAACTTACTCACGCACATTCACGATTCATAACTACTATTCACGCACGCTCACGATGTAAAATGCAAGACATGCTCGTTCACGAACTATGAATCTTACTCACGTTCATTCACGATTCACAGTATTATTCACGAACGCTCACGATGTAAAACCAAACCTGAACCAAATCTGTGGAAATTATCGTGTCAATTGGAGGAAAATCCCATTGGAAATGTGTCTAAAATATGAAACAGTCTTTCATATTTCCCCAATTCTGGTGTACGTATATATGGGAGCTACATATCATCTAAACCAATTTTGACTAAATTTGAAATGTATAGTCAGCATAATAATTCTGCAATCTCTGAAAAAATTCACGTAAATGGCACTATATTTTTGCCCCACGTGGTCATATGAGTGTACATCGGCCGAAAGATATATATGGGAGCTATATCTAAATCTGAACCCATATTAACCAAATTTAACACACAATGCAAAATTTGATGCAAGTCGGGGCAAAACTCTGGCTTTTGAGGCCATATTGGTCCAAATCGGACGAAAGATATATATGGGAGCAATATCTAAATCTGAACCGATTTCAATCAACTTTACCAAACATTGCTATAATATTAATTATACTCTCTGTGCAAAATTTCACAAAAATCGGTATTAAACTTTAGTCTCTGTTGACATATGAGTCTAAATCGGACGAAAGATATATGTGGGAGCTATATCTAAATCTGAACCGATTTGGCTGAAATTTTGCATGTTTTTCGAGACTTCTAAAATATTCGTATGTACGGAATTTGAAGGACATTGGTTGATAAATACGCCAGTAATGACCAGATCGGTGATAGATATATATGACAGGTATATCTAAATCTGAACCGATTTTTTCCAAAATCAATAGCGATTGTCTCTGTCCCAAAAAATGTCCCTGTGTCAAATTTGAGGACGATCGGGCTTAAAAATTAATTATAATGATATTAATTATAAATTCAATTAAAATTTGAATTGATTTTGTCCGAAAAAGTTAATTCATTTTTAATTGAGGCAATCAATGATTTATAGTGTTATTGTTTACTTATTTTATTTTTTATTATATTACAATTGCAATTACAATTATACTATATAGAATTATTTTTTCAGGTCTACGCCAAAATTTAGTGATCCAATGAAACCAATTATTTACGAAAATTGTTATTTTTTATTTGGAATAATTTTCTTAGTTGGCTTTATTATTTATTTTGATTAACAAGTTACTTAATTAATTGATTACGTTTTCAATTCCAATCAACTTTTCAATTGGAAATATTTACTATTTTTTTTGTTGGTGTAAAGAAAAAAATCCAATTATAATTATAATCAGAAAGCACATAAAGTAAACAAGTAGTAAACTCTTGTAAAATTGCCATAAATTATTTCATTGAAGAAACCATTAATTATAAATAAGTAAACAATACAATAAATAATTATTGCCTCAATTAAAAAATTAATTGAGTTTCGACCAAAACCAGTTAAAAAGTTCATTGAAAGTACCGGAAGAAATCAACTATTGCTTAATCAAACAAGGCTTCTTGTTTCTCATTAATTCTGTTATTGATAATACCATATTCGTGATTTAAGACATTTTAATTAAAAAAGTAATTGATTTAATGATGATTGAATCAGAAAGAAATTATTTTGCACGAACGAAAAATCAAACGAGCATAAAAAGTAAGTCACATACGCATATGACGATTACGACGCAAATGCGTCGGCCTACGAACAAAACAAGATCAAAAAGATATTCCAATTGATATTTTCTTATACTTTTAATTTTTATTAAAATATTACTTTTGGAAGAATACATACATTTTAAATGTACTTTTGTTAAGAATTTTAAAGTTTAATACATAAATTTATGTACCTTTATAGATCAGTTTGTTTACAGTAAATATGCGTCCAGCACTTATAAAAACAGTATTACACGAGTTAAGTGTTTTTATTTAAAAATAAAACTTTATCGAGATTTTCACTTTTAAGTCTGGATCTTCTTTCTTCTAAAATTCTGCCAGATGTGGAAAAAACTCTTTCGCTACTGGTGCTACTTGCTGGTATATTTAAAATAGTTTTCACTAATTCCGCTAGTAGGGGCAATTCTTTTGCGTTTTTCCAAAATTCTAGGACATTAGTAAATGATTTTACTTTTTTCTTTTGGTATAATCTTATTTCTTCGTCTGCAAAATCCTCTTCGGCTGTCTGCACAAAATTGCGAATGTCCATAAAATCTTTAAATTGATTAGCTATTGGGGACTTTGACTCAACTTCCGAAACCTCTTCGTCATTACTAACCCCTTTATCTTTGTAAATATCCATCAACATGGATTTTACTGTGTCTATAGTTTGTGATTTTTGCTCCGCACTCAAATAATTCAAATCTTTAAATGGTGGGTTGAGGAAGGCGGCAACATAAGCTAAAGATGTGGGATGACATCTAGTCATTAAAGACAATTTGACTCTTGACTTAACTTTTTTTATGACTTCGAAGTCAAGTGGGTCTTCTTTGCATATTAGCAACAATTTTTCGTACCACAAGACGTACTCATGAAGAGTTGGGATTAGATCCGAACTCATCTGTTCAGAGCAGATTTTAAATGGCTCTAAGAAGCTTGTGAGACTTTGAAGCAAAGTGAAATCAATAGAGGATAATTTGTTTATTTCGTTTCTTTGAAGTAACAATTTTTCTATTTCGCTTTTCATATCGATTATACTTTGAATCATCGTATATATTGAATTCCACCGTGTAACAACGTTTTGCTTCAAAGTCTTACTGAGTTTGCTATTCAATTGGGAATGTTTGAAATAGCAAACCAATGATTTACAAGCTTCTATCAATACCCGTATTTCTGGCAGATTGTTGTTCTTTTTTTCAAAAACATCGTTCATTACTAAATTAAGGTTGTGGCAAGCACACGACAAGCGTCTAAAATTTTTGAAAGCCGCAACCACATTCGCTCCGTTATCTGTTACAACAACACCATTTAAAAGTTTTTCCTCAATGTCAAACTCTTTAAGTATTGAACGCGTAAATTTGAGGATGTGTTCTGACGTTTTTTCACCTAAGTAAAGATCATAATATTAAAATAATGCAAAGGAAATACAAATTATTTGCGGTATTACCGTATGGAAATTCACGATTACCCAGTACTTTTACACAGAGCTCAAATTCTTCAGTAATGTAATGACATGTCAGTGTCATAAAACTTCTCTGTTGATAGTCATCAGACCACATATCAGTTGTAAATGCAAGATTATACCCTTTTAGTGTAGATTTTAAACTCTCTTTCACATTGTTGTATTCGGTTGTTAATAAAGTTCGCGATAAGGCTGTTCTTGTTACTAAAATTTCATCCACATTTACTGAGCCATAATTTGCACCAATATCCACCAAAGACTGTGCTAGTTCCTTAAATCCGAAGCCTAAAACGCAATGAACGTAATGTAAGACGACGAAATTGTATAAAAATAAACGTCAAAATATAAGATGTAAAACTTACCTTCCGTTATGTTGAATGGTCGAATATCTTTAACTACGAACTTCAACTGCATTTTGTGCAAATTATCTTTTACAACTTGAGGGACGGTTTTTTTTCCAAAGCGTAGTTTTTCTTGTAAATTGCTTACAGGCAATGTCAGCCTTTTCTCACATGCATGCCGGATCATTCCACCTGTACCAGATTTAACCGTGTATGTTACGAGACCCTGGCATGATGTACAAATTGTAAAGTCCAATATATCTCCTTCAGGGCTTCTAATCATTTGGAATTTTTTCCAAACGACACTTTTGTTTTGTTGGGGAACAAAGAAGGTATATTTATGATTGCTTTTTTGCAATTCCCGTTCCAATAAAGCTTTTTTCTCAGCCATTTTAATAAATTCCACAAGACGTACGACATTCACCAAAGAACACTTTTTCGCATTTAAATTTCTCATTCTCAAGTGGTCAGTGATGACAATTTCTTACCAAGGTACTGTTACAAAATGAAAAGGTATATATAAGCAACCCAGTAAACACACGCAAAAAACCACATTACCCTAAATCGTAGAATTTAAAATATTAACTACCATTTCTCAACTATAGTTGTCACCAAAATTCATTGGAAAATTCATCAGTCTTCAATTTTCGATATGAGATGGATTAAAAATGGCTTTGTTTCTAATAGTTTCATCCACAAATTGTGTGAAAGCTAACTGTAATTCTATAAAATTTATTTATTTACGACAAAAACGATAACAAAAACAACCGAAATCTGTGATACACTACAATACCATTCAAAAAAAGTATTATTTAACATATTAATAAATCTTTGAATATTTTAAACATATTTTTTTTTAATCTTCCACAGGAGATCATATCAAGATTTATTATAAAGAGGCAAGTCACAGTGGAATTTATATTGAAATTATGTTTACCCTACACCTACACGTAGTTTATGTTCTCATTCTGTGCTTATTGGGCAACTTTCAGATTCTGTACCTTAATACCAAGTTGTCGTACAATTTGAAATTTTGCCATCACTACTTCTTTGCTGATCTAACGGTATTCCAACATTTTGATTCATTCGGAAGCCAAAAAGAGACCACAAATCATTAGGAAAAGGGATGACAGTAGACGCTTCACATATTTCTGGACACATTTTTGAAGAATATAACGACAAGAAAGACAAAAAGAGACCCCAGGTCGAGAGAAGCAGAAACGGCAATAGACACAAAACTTATTTTGAAACATACAACGACAAGGAACGATCATTAGTAAGCTTTGAAACAATACTTTGGAGATAAACAACCACCTAGTGCAATCAAACCTGTTAAAAGGAATTAGTCTCGTTTTGTTTTTGAGAACAAATAATATTGATGGATTTTGACGCATTTATTCATTTGACGCATACATTTGATGGGTGATGACACGAAATAGGAAGCATTATCATTGTATTAGTAGTAACCAGGGATGGTAAATAAAATTTGTAAAAGAGTACTACAAAAGTATTTTTTTGAGCGAAAAAAGTACTTTTTCACTAAATTTCAACAAAATCTTCATTGGAAGTTTATTGTCAAGAGCTTATTTAGACTGAATTTTAAAGAAAATAAAAGTGACCTCAATTTTTAATATTTTTAGTTTTATATCCAAAGACTACCGTAGTATTGTAATCACGGTTGCCACAGGTGTACTTAATGGTACGTCATAAATTTTCTGTAGATAAATAAAAATAAAAGTTTGACAAGATTTTCTATAGAAATAAAATTTTGACAAAAACAAAAGTTTGACAAGATTTTCTATAGAAATAAAATTTTGACAAAATTTCCTATAGAAACAAAATTTTGACAAAATTTCCTATAGAAATAACATTTTGAAAAAAATTCTTATGGAAATAAAATGTTTACACAATTCTGTATACAAAAAAAATCTTGACAAAATTTTCTATAGAAGTTTTATAAAAAATGTTTATAGAAATAAGATTTTGCAAAATTTTCTATAGATATAAAATGACAAAATTTTCTATAAAAATAAAATTTTGATAAAATTTTATATAGAAATAAAAGTTTGACAAAACATTCTATAGAAATAAAGTTTTGACGAAAATTTCTATATATAACTAAAATGCTGACAAAATTTTCTATAAAAATAAAATTTTGTCAAAATTTGCTACAATTTGAAAAAATTTCCTTAGATATAAAATTTGGACAAATTTTCTATAAGAGTAAAATTTTGACA
The DNA here is from genome assembly GCF_050003625.1 of Haematobia irritans. Taxonomy (NCBI): domain Eukaryota; kingdom Metazoa; phylum Arthropoda; class Insecta; order Diptera; family Muscidae; genus Haematobia; species Haematobia irritans. The sequence continues at coordinate 39,636,760 of NC_134399.1, read as the reverse complement.
AAATTTTCTAAAGAAATAAAATTTTTCCACAATTTTCTAAAGATTTTCTCCAAATGCTGGTAGATTAAGTTTCGAACGTGACTTTAATAGTAGCATTACATTACTACGCGATCGATAACTGCTCATCTTGAAAGTGTTCATCGAAGGGTAATATGGAAACACATGCTGTTTTCGATTAAAACGTTCTTAAAATTCAATAAGATCATATGGCTTTTACAAACTCGATATTTTCTTTCCACATGAACTTCTCTGTATTGCCTAATTTATAAAAGTCTATTAGCAAATATGTTTGCTAAAGACTTCCTCAAAATATTAAAATATTTTGTCAAAAATATTGTACCATAAATCTGATATTGGCTTAAAAATATGTAGACAAAAAGTACTAAATCATTCGCGGGAGTACTATGGTACTGACCATGGTGAAAAAGTATTGAAAAAAGTACTATAGTACTACATTTTCCATCCCTGGTGGTAAGTAGAAATCGTAAAAAAAAAACTTGTAATGGTTAATTCTGATGGAACTAGACTTCTATCTAGTTATGATTTGTACACAGAAAAATGGATTCAATAACGAAATTTATTGAAAAATGTTATAGTTGAATTTGTTTCAATCACGAAATGGCAGTAATTTTGAATTAGCTTTATTTTTCAGTCCTTAAATTGTTCAAATTATTTAACCATCACAAAGCTCGATTTGATAAATGTATACCAATTTCGTTATTTAATCAAAACCAGCACGTTAGCAGACTGCCATTTCGATGTTGATTTATTATCTTTCCACACTGACGACGATGTCCAGGTCCATCAGAATGCACTATTGCAAATTTATTGACGATTCTTATTTACCACTATTACAATGACTATGCTTCCTCTTTCTTTATATTCTCTACCACCATGTACAGTGCCAAATGGCACCATAGCGGCATCACCTATTATACGTATGCGTCAAATAAACAAATCCGCCAAAAATTCATCAATTTTATTTGTCCACAGAAACAAATCGAGACTATACCATTTAACTTCTTGGTTTATTTGTTTCTCTCGGCACTAAGTGCTTGGCTTCCAAATTATTGCTTCAATGGTAGCTGATTATTTATTCGTCTTGTTGTTGTACTGTTTTTTAGGCTTGTGGTCTCTTTTCTTCTTTCAGATTTGCAAACTAGTTAGGTCCGCGGTGATGGCAATATTTCAAAGAGTACGATTCAATGATGGGACACTGTAGAAGTATGGCATTTAAGAACCCTCTAATATAAAATATGAATTACACTTTTTCGACTCCAACAGTTAAAACAATATCGGATACTAATTTGTGCTAAGCTAATAAAATCTTCAAATATCGAAATTATAATATACAAATGAAAGATACGTTTGTTTGTTTTTAGTCCAAAAAATTATGTTTGTAGTTCGACTATTTAACATCTGGTAGCCCATTGGAGCATTGCTTCATAACATCAAGACATTTAGATATAGATTTTGCATACCTTCTTTAATCTTAACCGATTTTACAAGATTCCTTTTAAAATAACATATGCTTTATCAAATATATATGCGTAAAATTTGCACAAATTAAGTCGTTTCATTGTATAGGAAACATAACTCTATACATATTGCATTTATTAAGATAAATTCATAAAGTTTATCCGCAAGAATTGGGATATACTTTTATTTAATAATTTGTTATAGTAAAATTTGCCAACGGAAGTTATAATTTTATTTTACTTTTATAGATTTATTTTCGATTTTTGCTTTTAAATTCAAGTTTAATACTTGGCCTGTCATTCGGGATCAATTTTTATAGAACCCGGGATTCGGGGTTTAAAAATTAATCTCGGAATTCTAAATATGTTGAGAAATTTAGCATATTTCGTTTAATTCACAGAAAAAATATCACCAAAATATTTCCAATTAAAAAGTTAATTGAAGTTGAAAATTTTTTCAATTAATAAATTAATGGATACAATTAACTTTTTAATCAAGATATTAACATTAAGTTAATTAAGTCAATAATTGAAAATTTTGAATTTTTAATTAAAAAATTAATTGATACAATTAATTTTGTAATCAAGTTTGGAAGACTAAGTCAGTTAAAAAAGTTATGATTTTTTTTAGATTTTAATTAAAAATATATTTCAAACAATCAATTGTTAAACCAAAAAAATACTCTAAGCTAATTCAAAAAGTAATTGACAATAGTTACCTCTTTTAATTTAAAAATTAATTGTGTTTTGCAGTCAACATCAATTTAATTTTTAATCAATTAAAAAATTAATTTGCTAATGACATCAATTAATTTTTTAATCAAGAATTTTTTCTATGTCCAATTAAAACTGTGATTGATACCATCATTTTCGTGATTGAAGACATTTCAATAAAAAAATTAATTGGATCAATTAATTTCGTGATTGAATCTGAAAAATATTTTTTGTGTGTTCAATTTTATTAATAAAAATATAGCAAAAGAATATAAAAGTAAATTGAAAAGCACTTTGAAATTGCTATTTACAAAACAAATATATGACATATATAAATTTAAAAGCTATTTTGCTTTCGTACTCAACTAAAGATTTTTGATTTCACCATTAGACATCAAAAAAAACACGATAGTACTTGCTTTTATTCATCTCATTTATCAATCAAAAATACTCAGAAACAAGAAAGGTAAATTTTTGCCGACAAGCTTATTGTATTTGTCGTCGCGGCAAAAATGTTTCGCCTTCCGCCTATCGCTATGGTTATAATTACACACTCAAGAAGAAATTCTTTGCAGAAACTATTGCGTACTATTTACCATTTTCTCATCACTTGCGTTTTGCTCATCTAACGGTATAGTTTCGATTTTGGAATTGGAAGGTAGAAAGGAGATAGCTGTAGAGGTTTGAGATGTAACACTATACATTTCCAATTATTTCATTTCAGTTTGTCAACATCATTTCAGTTTGTCAACACCAACAAAAAAAAACAATTCGATAACAAAATACAATTTCTGATATCGATTTTAGTCTAAAAACAGCAACGAAGAGGACAATTTCAACTAGATGAAGAAAGATGATAAAGATTAGATATTATTTGAGCAAATGTGATTTAGATTGTAAAATTCCTATATCAGATGCTTCGAATAGGAAGTCGGTATCACTATGTTTTTGGTTGAAATATTGTTTTATTGAGTCTATTTACTAGGGCAACATAATGATTTGTTGTGGATCAACAAGCCAGGTAACCAAAGAGTCTATGTTTACATTGTTTTGTTTTGACGTGTGTTTTATTTGCAGGTCGAATTGTTGTGTTAACAAGTAAGGAAAGTCTAATGTCGGGCGGGGCCGACTATATTATACTCTGCACCACTTTGTAGATCCACGAAATTTGAGCCATTTTAGCAAACGCGTTTTAATGATTTATCGGTCGACATATACGCATTAGAATTATGGACAAATTGGAGTCATTTTTACAAGTTTTCGATTTAACAGTGTTGATTTTATAAGACAAGTGTGTGTTTTTTTTTTTTTTTTGACATTTTTCCCCAAATATAGAAAACACATATGTGGAAGCTATATCTAAATCTGAACCAATTTCCACAAAATTTGAACCGATTTCTTCCAAAGTCGATAGTATTCTATTCTGACCCAAAATATTTACATGTGCCAAATTTGAAGTCGATTGGGTTTAAATTGCGACCTAGACTTTGATTACGAAAATGTGTTCATAGACAGACGGGCGGACATGGCTAGATCGACTCAGGGGACGGCCCTGAACAATATTGCAAACATATGCACTAACTTATAATACCCTGTTCCACAGTGTGGCGCAGGGTTTAATAATGGGACATTCTAAAACTAAAATGCTAAATGTTTAAAAAGTAGTCAAAGATCGTATAATTCATGAAATCATCACAATACTATATGAAACAATTGGCTTTGTTCTAAATAGCGCAAGATATAACTTTTTTGTAACAGAAAATGTCTTGAATGCGTAGAAAACTGTCTTTCGTCCACGTACTAGAACTGTCATTTATGTCGAATTGTTTTCTTAAATATGTATGTGATTTCCCTTGCATACAAGAATGTAAGTACGGCTGAAAATTCGCCCACGACGAATCTTCCAAACAGTTGCCGTTGGCGCGGTAAATTAAACCTTTTTAACATTGTCTTCCAAATTGCAAATAAGTTCATATGGAGTATATATTATATAAATAAATGGTAGAATTAAATACACATATATAGTTCTTGATCGTTTTATTGAAAGGAGTCTTTAAATGATTATAAACCGATATGAATCAATTTTCGAATAGTAATAAGAGGAGAATACGTGACCCGGTGACTTTTGTTCCTTCATGAGGCTTCCAAAAAAAAAAAAACTTTTGAGGGGGGGTCTTATTCCGGATTAAATGGAAGCTATATATAACTAAGGACCCATACGGGAATTAGCTCATGAGGGGGTCCATTTGTAATACCATCCACCTACATAAATAACAACTACTTATACCAAGTTTTATATCGATAGCTTGTTTCGTTCGGAAATTAGGTTTCAACATGCGGGAGAATTTTTCTTGCAGAATTTTTCGATAAACAAATGAAAATAGTTTACTGAGTGCACTATGTTCATAAAATTTAAAATTGAACCCCATGAAACGAGATTAAAAATTTTATTAAAATATATATATGAGTAAATCTTACTTTTTAAAGCTAATTATTAAAAAATAATGTTTAGCTGCGAAACATGAATAGTGAAAGGTTCGTTTTTAATAAAATCTAGTATGAAGTTCAATATAATTTCTAATTTTTAGTAATTCAGATATTTCATACATACTTCTTATCATGATCAAGACATTTTTGTAAATATAAGATTTGTAATGAGCGTGAATAGGTTCGTGAACGTGTCATCTCTCGTGAGCGTGAATTATTTCGTGAATGTGAATTTTATCGTGAATGTGAATGTCATCGTTAGCGTGAATTTTTCGTGAATTTCTTCGTGAACGTGAATTTGGTCGTGAACGTGAACTTTTTCGTGAACGTGAATTTTTTCGTGAACGTGAATTTCTTCGTGAACGTGAATTTGGTCGTGAATGTGAATTTCTTCGTGAGCGTGAAGTTTGTCGTGAGCGTGAATTTTTTCGTGAACGTGAATTTTGTCGTGAACGTGAATTTCGTCGTGAGTGTGAAATTTTCGTGAATGTGAATTCCTTCGTGAACGTGAATTTTTTCGTGAGCGTGAATTTTTTCGTGAGCGTGATTTTGAAAAAAAAATTACTCACGCACATTCACGAACAGAATTTGATGTTCACGCACGATCACGCACGACACATTTTTGTTCAGTCCCATTCACGCACATTCACGACATTTGGTCAAAATTTCATTCACGAAACACGTGACTCACGCGTGAATCACGCGTGTCACGAAAACTTCGTGTCACGCGCACACCTCTAGTTGATTGTTTTGATTCTAGAGACAATGGAATGTTCCTTGTGTGTTGTTGGTATCTTTTGTGGTGAGAGTTGTTTTTTTGCAATAGCAAGATCAGAAAGGGATCGTGTGTGCGTGTGGAGTTGTTTTTCTTTACGGCAGGTATGTATCCCTTATGACTATTTGTGTCTTTGAGTTTTATTGTTGCATTCAGTTATGTTGATGCATTTATGAAGTGCACACGTGGATTTAATTTTGCAAAATTGTACGTGCGGTATTGGTGTTTATTAATGAAAATATATTTATTTCGAAACATTTTAGAAACTGAGAAGTGAATGATGTGATGTTAGAGGAATCAAAAACGCTTTTTATTGATAAAAAACAAATAACAGATTAAGGAACTGTATATTTCTGTTAATATGTTAGTTTAAAATTAGTGCGGATTTTAAATTGATTTACATAAAAAATATACAACATGAGTGGTAATAGAATGATTTATATTTATTCTACATCTGGATCACAGGTTGAGAATCATCCATTTTTTGGAATCTATATTTTTTATGTTACAGCAATTCCTACAGGTGAGTACTAAGTTCGAGTTTAGCCGCTAAAATTAAAAATAAATCACTAAGCAAAGTATAAAATTATACGTCTTCGATACAAATTTAAACATAACTTGATGGAGAATAGCCCAAATCAAGTTTTTTATAAAGATTATTTTTTATAATGGACTATTAAAGAAAACTTATCATGAAAATTGCAATTTTAGCCACTAAACTCGAACTTAATATCCACCTTAAATACTAAATGCTATACTGACAAGTGGAAATTATGTCTAATTTTATAATATTTTTTATTTCAAATATATTCTGAGAATAATTTCAATAACGTCCCATTTGTCCATGGATATTATTCCAATAATGTACCTACTGGATGGATTTTTCAATGTGGTAAGTTTTTCTATAAACGGTATTTTGTCCGTTTTTAATAAAACCAAAATTTCAATTTATTAAAAATAATTTTTTTCACTTGCAGTTAGACAGGTCTTGTAATGGTAATTTTTTGAATATTCTTACTGTTTAATGCTAATTAAGCTGATATCCTTATTGGCTCCAAGAAATACTCTTGAAAACCGTAAGTTAAAAATCAATATGAACGATAGAATTAATTAATTAATAATATTTTTCTTATATTTTGTATAACTTTGCAATTTCAGATGATTAAAAGACAAATCCGCCCAACAAAAGTTAGCCAAAATCGATTAAATTGGACAATTCAATTGAATATAGCAACTTATGCCACATATATCTTTCATATGGATAGAAAACATGGGAATTTAAATTAATTACTTTAGTCCTATTAACATAGAATATTACTCTTTTGAAGAAGCAATTACTAACTACCGACAAGTAACTGCATCCAACGTACGAATAAAAATATTTCCTATGTTGTATATCATAAGCCATAGTTTTGTGTAATATTATACAATTTTTTTGAAATAAAATACTGGTGGTTATAGAAAATTGACTTGCTTTGTACGAAAAATTCCTTAGTTGTATAGAGGCTTGTTGTACCTTTGATTCCTCAATTTCTCTACTTTTTTGAAAATTATACTGACAAACAGTTTATTTCAAACCAATTCTTAATACAGGTTTCCCAAAAAATTGTTCATTTTTCTGGATAGCAGGAATATTTTGAATGAGTTTGAGTATATTCTTCCCACAGCATAGTAATAATGAACTAAAATACGATGCAATACATGAACTAATTTATAAGAAAATCATGAACTTATCTAGATGAAAAAAATCTTTGGCGCCAAATCATGGTCATTCTTACTATGGGTTACTTCATTTTTCATAAAAAATAGTAAACTTTTTTTTCGGTGTAGAAGAAACACTGATCTTCCGAATTTCACGAAACTCGAAGTAAAATTTTTCGATTTTGGTTTCCAAATTATATGAAAGTTGTTATTTTATCGGCATTTCTTGCATACTTCTTATAAATTTAGAATCTAATGTGTTTTCCAAAAGTAGATATCATAAATTTAACTTCGGGAGGCGTACCATTTGAACCGATGTGTTTGGGAGAGTATCAGTCATCAATTCCACCTGAAATTTTATATATTTTCAAGTAACCCACTACGACGAAGACTTTTCAAAGAGAACAATTGTATTTCATTAATGGTGGGGGTATTTAAGATTCGCCCCGGTCGAAGTTAAGGTTTTCGTATTCCTACCATATCCTGGCTAGGTCTAGGCAATTAATATTGAAATTCTTCATAAATTTCCAATTTAAATACCACTTCATCCTAATAATCATCCGGACGGATACGCAACCATAGCATTTGGTGCAAGCTTCAACTGGTGTCGGATGGGAGAATCCGTGTTATTGACATCACCATACGCAGTCATAAATATCCAACTTTATTCCAACCATGCAAACAAACACATTGGGTCAAACAAAGTATCCCCAAATGCCAAGCACTTGGTTTCCGTATACGGCAGTCGACAGTGAAATCCGCCCGAGGACCTACATATAAGAGTTCGTTGGCTAACCTCTCAGATGGCTGACCACAACCGCGTTCGTTCGGTTCAACTGAAACAAGCTACTTCATACACATTGGGTGAAAATTCCTAATTAGGAAGATTAATTTGGAAGAACTAACCGACGCTACAACTAGCACAATTCGCTGCAAGAAATATTGTCTCACAAATAAAAATTTTCATATACAAACTATGACTTACAATATTTTCAGTAAAGCCAGTTAAATAGCGACTACGGAAATCAATCACAAAGCTTCTTATTTGAAATATATCAAATTTCAGATGGGTTCGATGATAGATACTCTCCCAAGCAGATCGATTCAAAGGGTATCGATTTAATTACACTGAAAAAAATATTGTCGTGAGATCAAAGATTTCATGTCTTTAAAATACGAATACAAATTTTACTTAGCATAGAAGACGCATTTCTGTAAAATAAAGTTATTTTCCTTGTCCAAAAGTCTATAAACTTTTCAATGAAGTCGTATTGTCCTTATAATTAAGTGATTTGACTTAAAAATGGGTATCTTAACATGAAAGAAAAAATGTATAGGCTAAGGTCAACTTGACTTTAATAATTCAGAAAAATTCTTTAAATTTAATGAAATTGTCTTTAAATTTGTTGTCTTTTTGCATCTTGACTACAAAGCAAAAAATCGTTCAAATATGTTTTTCAAAACTTAATTTTAAAGAAGTTTTTACTTCAAACATAGCATAATTTATACTGGAAGTCGAGTCCTAATTTGGAAAATAAAGTTGCCTTTAACTCGTTTATAAAGGACTTTGATAGCATATGAAGAAAAAAAATCTGAGAAAGCGAAAAATTAAAATTTTCTTCCTAGAAGCAAGTACACAAAACCTAAATTTAAAAGAAAATTGTGTCTTAAAAGTATCCTTACTTGTATTCTCCGCTTCTTTGGCTCGGAATCAATACCAATTTTTTTAAAGCAAAGACAAAATCTTTGGAACCGAGTATGCTTTTTTTTCAGTGTAGGAACTTTACACAGGGATTTCTCATCAGATTCTGTTTGCGTTTTTGAGGAATATTTAACACCTCGTCTATGAGGGCCTTTTGTGATATATTAATAAAGCTCTTCATGTTAAAACAAATGCCTGTTTAAAAATGAAAATAAAAACTGTTTTTTTAATTCTAACAAATCTTTAAACCAAAGATGGAAAATTCTCAAAATAATTCATAACCTATAATTGAAGCTTTTTATCTTAGATTCAGTATATCAGTTAATTAAAGATAATTTCTTTAAGCAAAATTGTCATACCCTGCGCCACACTGTGGAACAGGGTATTATAAGTTAGTGCATATGTTTGCAACACCCAGAAGGAGACGAGATATACACATGGGTCTTTGGCACAAATGCTCAGGATGTGCTCCTGAGTCGATATAGCCATGTCCGTCTGTCCGTGAACACATTTTTGTAATCAAAGTCTAGGTCGCAGTTTTGGTCCAACCGACTTCAAATTTGCAACAAGTATGTACTTTGGCTCAGAATAGAACCCTATTGATTTTGGAAGAAATCGGTTCAGATTTAGACATAGCTCCCATATATATATATATATTTCGCCCGATATGGACTTATATGACCCCAGAAGCCAGAGTTTTACCCTAATTTGCTTAAAATTTTGCACAAGAAGAACAATTAGTACTGTAGTCAAGTGTGCCAAAATTTTTTGAAATCGGTTAAGATTTAGATATAGCTCCCATATATATCTTTCGCCCGATATGGACTAATACGGTCCCAGAAGCCAGAGTTTTACCCCAATGTGGTTGAAATTTTGCACTAGAAATACAATTAGTAGTGTAGTCAAGTGTTCCAAATTTTATTGAAATCGGTTCAGATTTAGATATAGCTCCCATATATATCGTTCGCCCGATTTACACTCATATGACCACAGCGTCCAATGTTTTGCTCCTATTTAGTTGAAATTTTGCACAGGGAGTGTGATTGCACTCAACAACAACAATTACTAGCAGTTGGCATTAGCTCAAGAGAATTGAGAGAGTACCAAATAAGAGGATACCAAACTGCTGAGATATGGGTAACCAATTTGTGTGATTGCTTTACTACGGTGTTTTCGAGAGACCAACACTCATACTAACAAACACCGACAGTCGTCGGTTGCATTGGATATTGGTGGTTGATTTTTTTTTACAATTGCTATTTTAAGATTGCAAATATTGGTGTTTATTAAATACACTGGTCGGTTGCGGTAGATCGCAGCCGTTCTCTGCTAAGCATGTCCGTCCATCCGTCCGTCCGTCTGTTGAAATCACGATAACTTACGAACGAAACAAGCTATCGGCTTGAAACTTGGGACAAGTAGTTGTTATTGATGTAGGTCGGATGGTATTGCAAATGGGCCATATCGGTCAACTTTTACGTATATTTCATCCGATCTCAGCCGGTTCTGAACATGGCGTTAGTATATGTCTCTAACAACTGTGCCAAAAATTGGTCCATATCGGTTCATAATTATATATAGCCCCCATATAAACCGATCGCCAATTTTGGCTTGCGGAGCCTCAAAGAGAAGCAAATTTCATCCGATCCGGCTGAAATTTGGTACCTGGTGTTAGTATATGGTTTCTAACAACCTCGCAAAAATTGGTCCACATCGGTCCATAATTATATAGCCCCCATGTAAACCGATTCCCAGATTTGGCTTGCGGAGCCTCTAAGTGAAGTTTCATCCGATCCGGCTGAAATTTGGAACATGGTGTTAATATATGGTCTCTAACAACCGTGCCAGAATTGGTCCATATCGGTCTATAATTATATATAGCCCCCATATAAACCGTTCTCCAGATTTGACCTCCGGAGCCTCTTGGAGAAGCAAAATTCATCCGATCCGGTTCAAATGTGGTGTTAGTATATGGTATCTAATATCCATGCAAAAATTAGTCCTCATCGGTTCACAATTATAAATAGGCCCCATATAAACCAATCCCCAGATTTGACCCCCGGACCCTCTTGGAGGAGCACAATTTATCCGACCGGTCTTAAATGTGGAACTTGGTGTTAGTATATGGCCGCTAATTGGTCCATATCGGTCTATAGTTATATATAGCCGATCTCTAATCACACAAAAATTTATCCACATCGTTTCATAATCATGGTTACCACTCGAGCCAAAAATAATCTACCAAAATTTTATTTCTATAGAAAATTTTGCTAAAATTTTATTTCTATAGAAAATTTTGTTTAAATTTTATTTCTATAGAAAATTTTGTCAAAACTTTATTTCTATAGATAATTTTGTCAAAATTGTATTTCTATATAAAATTTTCGTTTTGTTTTGTTATTGTTGGTTTTTTTCTTTAATCATTGTTGTTTTTTTTTATTTCAGCTTAAAACCATGCATTGACTAAACTACAAATGTAGTTTAACCGACAGAAGAATAGAATGTTTGTCAAATTTATTTGGGCAAAGCCTTATAGACTGCAAGATGGTTGGATGAACGTACGTTTCGGAATTACCACATTCCTCATCAGCATCCTCTACTTGCAGCATCCTCTACTTGCATTTTTTCAAAATTTCATTTCTATAGAAGACTTTGTCAAACTGAATTGTATACGTATTTAATCTGTCTTTTTTGATTTAATATATACCACGTATGGACTTACTTACAATTTAGAAGACGGTGTTAGGAGGTTTTAAGATACCTTGCCATCGGCAAGCGTTACCGCAACTCAAGTAATTCGATTGTGCATGGCAGTGTTTAGAAAAAGTTTCTACGCAATCCATGGTGGAGGGTACATAAGCTTCGGCCTGGCCGAACTTACTGCCGTATATACTTCTTTATTTTTAAGTTTCTAAAATTATTACCCCCTCAACGAAATTTTTTGTAGCTGATTTAACTTTTTATACCCTAAACCACATAGTGGTCAGGGTATAATAAGTTTGATCGGCCAAAAAATGTGCCTACCAGAAATATTGATTTTAGACCCCATAAAATATATATCGATCGACTCAGAATCACCTCCTGCTCGATTTTGACAACTTTGTATTTATTACCCACACTAATTTAACGATTTTCTCTTTTTAAATAATGGGCTCAATATTAGTGGCATACTAACTCCGTAGGTGCAATATCAACACAGCCAGTGTTGCTAGAAGTAGGGGAAATTCCCTATATGTAGGGTTTTTCTAATATTTAGCGTCTTGTAGGGACGTAGGGACTAGAGGTGTGCGCGTGACACGAAATTTTCGTGACACGCGTGATTCATGCGTGAATCACGTGAGTCGTGAACAAAATTTGAAGGAACTCTCGTGAATGTGCGTGAATGGGACTAAAATGAATATGTCGTGCGTGAGCGTGCGTGAGAAATAAAATCGGTTCGTGAGTGTGCGTGAATAAAATTTCTGCAAAATCACGCTCACGAAAAAAATCAATATTTAATTCATACTCGTATGTAAATTGAAATTAATTTAGCTCCCGAACTATATTCTATTTTTGATTTTTGTAACTTTGCTGATTTCCGTTTGGAAAATGTCGTGAGTCTCGTGAATTTGTCGTGAATCACATGAATTTTCGTGAATCGTGCGTGAGTGTGAGTCTTTAAAAGTAGTTCGTGCGTGAGCGTGCGTGAGTACTGGTTTTCATTTCGTGAATGTGCGTGAGTGGGATTGGCTACCACACGTATCGTGCGTGAGCGTGCGTGAATAAACATTTTGCTTCGTGAATGTGCGTGAGTGTGAGTGAAATTTCAGTCACGCGCACACCTCTAGTAGGGACACAATGTAGGAAATTTTCACTCAACACAATTTGTGATAATTTTTACATTTTGGTGGCTCTAGAGGAGGAAATTAGAAGCCGGCAAGGCTTGATCTTTAACAATGTGTGGTAAACTTTATTCCTGTAGAGAATTTTGTCAACATTTTATTTCTATAGAACATTTTGTCAAAATTGTACTTCTATAGAAATTTTTTCAAAATATTATTTCTATAAAAAATTTTCTCAAGTTTTTTTTTCTGTGGAATTTTTTCTCAAAATTTTATTTCAATAGAATTTATTGTCAAAATTTTATTTCTATAGAAAAATTTCTCACAAAAATTTGTTTATAGAAACTTTTTCTAAAATTTTATTTTTATAGAGATTTAACAAAAAAGATTACTAATTTGGGTAGAATTCTACCAACTGTGGCAACCGTGGTGCTAATACAAATTTATATTCTAAGTTATATACGTTGCATATTCATGTTATAGGATAATAAAGTACTTAGAACAATTTTTGTTTTGTAAAATTTTTTAAATTTAACGAAAAATATAGTAGGGAAAATTGTTTGGGAAAGTAGGGAACTTTTTTTGTCCTTGTAGGGTAAACCGAACATTTTCCCACAAAGCACCCATAGACATGTACCCTTTAATTTTCTTAAATATGCAACTGCGGTTTATCTCCCAGACCTATATGTTACCCCACAAATGCTTATGATTACTAATTCTGTAATGGTGGTTTAGGGTATGATATAGTCGGCCCCGCCCGACTTTCAACTTTACTTACTTGTTTAGTTCATGAAAATAAGTTTTTTTTTAGTTCAGTTAAATTTTGCCAAAGTGAGATATTTTTCATATTTCAATTATTTTTTCCTTACTTTAATGACGTGAAACTAAAAATGAGAAAAAAAGTTTTATACACATGAAGTTTTTTCCTAAAATGGCTGAAGTTTGCTTAAATTGAGTTTATAAATTCACTTCATATGGCGCTAAAGACATTTAAGTAACTTTGGAATTTCTTTCAAATGGAATATATTATCCTCCGATTTATTCAGTGAAGGATATGATTGACTGAGTTAATGCAAAAGGTTCCTTAACCCTGAAAAGTTATCCTTATTTTTTCCACACTAACGTCATCCTTCATCATTTTGACTACGGCCCATTTTAAGATGCTATAATTTACATCATGAGCAAAAAGAAGAACCAAAATTTAGTTAATTTTTTGTGTATTCAATTTGTTTTTAATTCGTATAAAACAAAAATTCATAAAATGTTTGAATTATAAATTTACCATTTCCCAATCGTCAAAAACGCATTTTATGTCGAAAATGAAATTACGCATCATCATTTTAGCGAAGAATGACTCTCTAGGGCTAAAAATGTGACATTTTTTTTATCAAATAGAGTATGCGTTTTGAAAATGCAGAAGGCGCAGCGAAGCCAGCCGGATTCGGCTAATTATTTCATAATTTAATAGACTATTGGAATTCGCAAAACACAAAATTTTACTTTATCGCTAGTTCCCGAACCACAATGATATATGATCATAAGCGTAGGAGGGCCTATGGAGAGGGGGCTTAGACCCCCCAGAAATTTTTAGCCCCCCCCAGAATTTGAAAACCTATTTACGATTTGTTATTGCTTTTATATAATATTAAACAAGTAAATAAAACCGCACAAAGTTCCAATAAAGAATTTCATATCTTTAGCACAAAGTTCCGCTAAAGAATTTTCATTTCAATTGCCGATGGCAATATAAAACTTTATTTTTATATAAGTGAATTATTTATTATAAGTTAATATTTGAAGTCTGATATTTATGAAATAAAACTTTGGTTGAACTTATGATTTAAGTTCCTAAATTTATGTTTAGTTTAATAACTAAAGCACCTTTATTGATTTGTTTAGTCAGAGTTTTAGTCGATTTAATTAAAAAAATTGTAATTGATATTAAAACTATTCTTTTATAGATGAATATCTTAATAACGGTGCAAAAAACCAGAATCGCCAAAATAGTTATGAAACTGTTCTTTATGTGTCCGGAAGTGATGCAAAATTGGCGCAGAAGCGATGAATTTAAGATGGACATGTCATAGGACGGATGCCCACCATTTCAACAACTGTTGCACTGAATTTGCATCACTTCTTAAGGTGTGATCCGAATTCAGTGTTTTGAATATGAATTAAAAAATTCATATTGATATTTTCCCAAATAAATAATGGGAAATGGAAACGTTTGACCTAAAATATTTTCAAAACTTCGCAATTTTTCTAGAATGGAAGTAGATTTTTTTCGACATCATTTAAATAATTTTTGTCATTTTATTAATTCTTACTTTTTTATCCTTTTTGAAACAAAAAATACCCATTAAGAATATAAAAAACGAGTTATAAAATTTGGGTTCAAGTAATGAACTTCTTTGTGAGGACTTTTTTGGAAGTGCTTTTAAAGTTATGCCTTTATAACAACTCCAAATTTTTTTGCTGGGAAAAAGTGTGGAACTACTTTTAGTTGCTTTTTTATAAATTAGCTGTCTAGTTATGATAAAGTCTGATTTTTATTTAGTTTTATAAAATAAAACAGTAATTGAACCTAAAACTTCAGTCCATTTATTTTTAGCTAGCCCCCCCTAGGAAAATTGTCTAGCTACGCTAATGTATATGATACGAAATTTTTGCATACGGTTCCTATGGATAAGACAATTAAATGGAAGAAATTTCTTGGCAAAATATGAAGTGGATCAGAAGTTATTTACAGTTAAAACTTTTGCGTTTTGCGAATTCGTAAACCAGAACATGTCTGTATATTAACTTATTTCACACATACACAATTTTTGGATAATTCTTTGCCAATTCCATTGATCAGAAATTGGCAAATCTACTTCCATTAATTTCAACATTTAGTAATTTTCTCCCACTGTGTTAAATTACTAACTTTTAGACGTAGGTATTTTCACAACCATATCCAACGAGTTGCATATGTACAATCACCAAACTACGCGACAGAATTAACAGCAAAAATATTCTGTGCTGAACTTTTCATATGGGTGCTTCATGAAACCCAAACAAACAAAAATTTGGTACTTGAAATATGTTTTGAAAACACTAATAAAGCAAAGACAAACACTCACACCCGTAAAATTAGTTCGCAACTATCTAATATGGAAAGTTCGTACATGTATATGTTTCATTCGTTGAAATACTATCTGTTAAACAACAAATATATATGCGGGCGAAATTTCGGCGGAACCAAATCTTAAACACCCACAACCATGAAGTAAATATAATAGTTGCCTATGAAAACACCTATAAAATATACAGCATTGCAGATGCATTTTGGGAGACTTACTACTTTAAGAAGATCAGTTCAAAAATACACATACCAAAATTTAAAACATTTTGAAATAACGACTTTCATATTATTGAAAAGTAAATTCTGTAGATTTTTAATCTAATGAGCAAGATTGAAATATGAAAATTTTAATGACCCAACAAAAACTTTTTATTGATAGAACGAAACAGTTTAAAATAACAATGACAACGTTAATAGTATGAAACGTTTCAGTAATTAACAGAAAATTCGTTATAAAAACGAACATTTTCGTTATATGAATGCATTTGTTCCATTGGCTTAATGCAATAACATATTTTTTTAATATAATGAAACTTTTTTCAATCAGTGTAGTTTCGCTATATCTAAATCTGAACCGATTTGGATAAAATTTTGCAGACTTGAAGGGCGATTAAAAAGATTATTTTTTGCCAACATTGGTAACGATCCGTTTGTAAAATAGCGCAACATAAACCCATTTGTCGAAATCGGGCGATACATATATATGGGAGCTATATCTAAATTTGATCCAAATTCCATAGCGTTTGTCCTTGTACCCAAAAAACTACCTGTACCAAATTTCATCAAAATCGGTTAATAATTGCGACCGGAATCCTGTGTACAACAAATACATGGACAGACGGACGGACGGACATCAAGCGCTAGATCGACTCAGGATATGATTCTGAGTCAATCGGTATATATTTTATGGGGTCTAAAATCAATATTTCTGGTAGGCACATTTTTTGGCAGATCAAACTTATTATACCCTGACCACTATGTGGTTTATAAAAACTCCCTATACCCAATTTCATCAAAATCGGTTTATAATTGCGACCTGAATCCTGCGAACAACAAATACATGGACAGATAGACGGACGGACGGATGGACGGACACCAAGGACTAGATCGACTCAGGAGGTGATTCTGAGTCGATCGGTATATATCTTATGGGTTTCTGGTTGGCACATTTTTTGGCAGATCAAAGTTATTATAATATGACCACTATATGGTTTAGAGTATAAAAATATTTTAATTTGGATTGTAACTGCATTAAACATATTGATAATTTTTATACCCTCCTCGATAGGATGGGGGTATATTAACTTTGTCATCAGCGTTGCCACTACGAAATTTTATTTTGGACCAAAATTTTTCCAAAATCGGACCAAAATTACCTCCAGCGGACCAAATGTCCAATTTTGAAGAAACAGGCTTTAAAAAATATTTTATTGTTGTACTTAGTGTTTTATTAAAAAAGTATAGTAAATCAGAAAGGACTGATATGATTTAGTGGTTGACATCAAAACATCGACTTTTCATTTTTATACCCTTCACCACTACTGTGGTACAGGGTATAATAAGTTTGTGCATTTGTATGTAACGCCAAGAAGGTGTAATCATAGACCAACCTTTTAGTATACGGATCGGCTTAGAATTAAATTCTGAGTCGATTTAGCGGTGTCCGTCTGTCTGTCTGTCCGTCTGTCTGTCCGTCTGTCTGTCCGTCTGTCTGTCTGTCTGTCTGTTGATGTATTTTTGTGTGCAAAGTACAGCTCGCAGTTTTAGTCCGATTGTCCTAAAATTTGGTACAGGGTCCTGTTTCGGCTCAAAGACGATCCCTATTGATTTTGGAAAAAATCGGTTCAGATTTAGATATAGCTGCCATATATATTTGTCACCGATCTGGTCATAATTGGCGTGTATATCAACCGATCTTCCTCAAATTCCGTACATCCGAATATTTTATGAGTCTCGAAGAACTTGCAAAATATCAGCAAAATCGGTTCAGATTTAGATATAGCTCCCATATATAGCTTTCGCCCGATTTACACTCATATGACCACAGAGGCCAATTTTTAACTCCGATTTAGTTTAAATTTTGCACAGGGAGTAGAATTAGCATTGTAGCCATGCGTGCCAAATTTGGTTGAAATCGGTTCAGATTTAGATATATCTCCCATATATACCTTTCGCCCGATTTACACTCATATGACCACAGAGGCCAATTTTTAACTCCGATTTAGTTGAAATTTTGCACAGGGAGTAGAATTAGCATTGTTGCTATGCGTGCCAAATTTGGTTGAAATCGGTTCAGATTTGGATATATCTCCCATATATAGCTTTCGCCCGATTTACACTCATATGACCACAGAGGCCAATTTTTAACTCCGATTTAGTTTAAATTTTGCACAGGGAGTAGAATTAGCATTGTAGCCATGCGTGCCAAATTTGGTTGAAATCGGTTCAGATTTAGATATAGCTCCCATATATAGCTTTCGCCCGATTTACACTCATATGTCCACAGAGGCCAATTCTTAACTCCGATTTAGTTGAAATTTTGTACAGGGAGTAGAATTAGCATTGTTGCTATGCGTACCAAATTTGGTTGAAATCGGTTCAGATTTAGATATATCTCCCATATATAGCTTTCGCCCGATTTACACTCATATGTCCACAGAGGCCAATTTTTAACTCCGATTTAGTTGAAATTTTGCACAGGGAGGAGAATTAGCATTGTTGCTATGCGTGCCAAATTTGGTTGAAATCGGTTCAGATTTAGATATAGCTCCCATATATATGTTTTTCTGATTTCGACAAAAATGGTCAAAATACCAACATTTTCCTTGTAAAATTGCCACTGCTTAGTCGAAAGGTTGTAAAAATGACTCTAATTTTCCTAAACTTCTAATACATATATATCGAGCGATAAATCATAAATAAACTTTTTTGAAGTTTCCTTAAAATTGCTTCAGATTTAAACGTTTCCCATATTTATACCCTTCACCACTACTGTGGTACAGGGTATAATAAGTTTGTGCATTTGTATGTAACGCCAAGAAGGAAAAGTCTGAGACCCATCGTTTAGTATACCGATCGTCTTAGAATTAAATTCTGAGTCTGTCTGTTGATGTATTTTTGTGTGCAAAGTACAGCTCGCAGTTTTAGTCCGATTGTGCTAAAATTTGGTATAGGGTCCTGTTTCGGCTCAAAGACGATCCCTATTGATTTTGGAAAAAATCGGTTCAGATTTAGATATAGCTGCCATATATATTTTTCACCGATCTGGTCATAATTGGCGTGTATATCAACCGATCTTCCTCAAATTCCGTACATCCGAATATTTTATGAGTCTCGAAAAACTTGCAAAATATCAGCCAAATCGGTTCAGATTTAGATATAGCTCCCATATATAGCTTTCACCGGATTTACACTCATTTGCCCACAGAGGCCAATGTTTTGCTCCGATTTAGTTGAAATTTTGCACAGGAAGTAGAATTAGCATTGTAGCTATGCGTGTCAAATTTGGTTGAAATCGGTTCAGATTTAGATATAGCTCCCATATATAGCTTTCGCCCGATTTACACTCATATGACCACAGAGGCCAATTTTTTGCTCCGATTTAGTTGAAATTTTGCACAGGGAGTAGAATTAGCATTGTAGCTATGCGTGCCAAATTTGGTTGAAATCGGTTCAGATTTAGATATAGCTCCCATATATAGCTTTCGCCCGATCTACACTCATATGACCACAGAGGCCAATTTTTTGCTCCGATTTAGTAGAAATTTTGCACAGGGAGTAGAATTAGCATTGTAGCTATGCGTGCCAAATTTGGTTGAAATCGGTTCAGATTTAGATATAGCTCCCATATATAGCTTTCGCCCGATTTACTCTCATATGACCATAGAGGCCAATTTTTTGCTCCGATTTAGTTGAAATTTTGCACAAGGGGTTGAATTAGCATTGTTGCTATGCGTGCCAAATTTGGTTGAAATCGGTTCAGATTTAGATATAGCTCCCATATATATGTTTTTCTGATTTCGACAAAAATGGTCAAAATACCAACATTTTCCATGTAAAATCGCCACTGTTTAGTCGAAAAGTTGTAAAAATTACTCTATTTTTCCTTAACTTCTAATGCATATATATCGAGCGATAAATCATAAATAAACTTTTGCGAAGTTTTCTTAAAATTGCTCCAGATTTAAATGTTTCCCATATTTATACCCTTCACCACTACTGTGGTACAGGGTATAATAAGTTTGTGCATTTGTATGTAACGCCAAGAAGGAAAAGTCTGAGACCCATCGTTTAGTATACCGATCGTCTTAGAATTAAATTCTGAGTCGATTTAGCGATGTCCGTCTGTCTGTCTGTCTGTCTGTCTGTCTGTCCGTCTGTCTGTCTGTCTGTTGATGTATTTTTGTGTGCAAAGTACAGCTCGCAGTTTTAGTCCGATTGTCCTAAAATTTGGTATAGGGTCCTGTTTCGGCTCAAAGACGATCCCTATTGATTTTGGAAAAAATCGGTTCAGATTTAGATATAGCTGCCATATATATTTTTCACCGATCTGGTCATAATTGGCGTGTATATCAACCGATCTTCCTCAAATTCCGTACATCCGAATATTTTATGAGTCTCGAAAAACTTGCAAAATATCAGCCAAATCGGTTCAGATTTAGATATAGCTCCCATATATAGCTTTCACCCGATTTACACTCATTTGTCCACAGAGGCCAATTTTTTGCTCCGATTTAGTTGAAATTTTGCACAGGAAGTAGAATTAGCATTGTAGCTATGCGTGTCAAATTTGGTTGAAATCGGTTCAGATTTAGATATAGCTCCCATATATAGCTTTCGCCCGATTTACACTCATATGACCACAGAGGCCAATTTTTTGCTCCGATTTAGTTGAAATTTTGCACAGGGAGTAGAATTAGCATTGTAGCTATGCGTGCCAAATTTGGTTGAAATCGGTTCAGATTTAGATATAGCTCCCATATATAGCTTTCGCCCGATCTACACTCATATGACCACAGAGGCCAATTTTTTGCTCCGATTTAGTTGAAATTTTGCACAGGGAGTAGAATTAGCATTGTAGCTATGCGTGCCAAATTTGGTTGAAATCGGTTCAGATTTAGATATAGCTCCCATATATAGCTTTCGCCCGATTTACTCTCATATGACCATAGAGGCCAATTTTTAACTCCGATTTAGTTGAAATTTTGCACAAGGGGTTGAATTAGCATTGTTGCTATGCGTGCCAAATTTGGTTGAAATCGGTTCAGATTTAGATATAGCTCCCATATATATGTTTTTCTGATTTCGACAAAAATGGTCAAAATACCAACATTTTCCATGTAAAATCGCCACTGTTTAGTCGAAAAGTTGTAAAAATTACTCTATTTTTCCTTAACTTCTAATGCATATATATCGAGCGATAAATCATAAATAAGCTTTTGCGAAGTTTTCTTAAAATTGCTCCAGATTTAAATGTTTCCCATATTTATACCCTTCACCACTACTGTGGTACAGGGTATAATAAGTTTGTGCATTTGTATGTAACGCCAAGAAGGAAAAGTCTGAGACCCATCGTTTAGTATACCGATCGTCTTAGAATTAAATTCTGAGTCGATTTAGCGATGTCCGTCTGTCTGTCTGTCTGTCTGTCTGTCCGTTGATGTATTTTTGTGTGCAAAGTACAGCTCGCAGTTTTAGTCCGATTGTCCTAAAATTTGGTATAGGGTCCTGTTTCGGCTCAAAGACGATCCCTATTGATTTTGGAAAAAATCGGTTCAGATTTAGATATAGCTGCCATATATATTTTTCACCGATCTGGTCATAATTGGCGTGTATATCAACCGATCTTCCTCAAATTCCGTACATCCGAATATTTTATGAGTCTCGAAAAACTTGCAAAATATCAGCCAAATCGGTTCAGATTTAGATATAGCTCCCATATATAGCTTTCACCCGATTTACACTCATTTGCCCACAGAGGCCAATTTTTTGCTCCGATTTAGTTGAAATTTTGCACAGGAAGTAGAATTAGCATTGTAGCTATGCGTGTCAAATTTGGTTGAAATCGGTTCAGATTTAGATATAGCTCCCATATATAGCTTTCGCCCGATTTACACTCATATGACCACAGAGGCCAATTTTTTGCTCCGATTTAGTTGAAATTTTGCACAGGGAGTAGAATTAGCATTGTAGCTATGCGTGCCAAATTTGGTTGAAATCGGTTCAGATTTAGATATAGCTCCCATATATAGCTTTCACCCGATTTACACTCATTTGCCCACAGAGGCCAATTTTTTGCTCCGATTTAGTTGAAATTTTGCACAGGAAGTAGAATTAGCATTGTAGCTATGCGTGTCAAATTTGGTTGAAATCGGTTCAGATTTAGATATAGCTCCCATATATAGCTTTCGCCCGATTTACACTCATATGACCACAGAGGCCAATTTTTTGCTCCGATTTAGTTGAAATTTTGCACAGGGAGTAGAATTAGCATTGTAGCTATGCGTGCCAAATTTGGTTGAAATCGGTTCAGATTTAGATATAGCTCCCATATATAGCTTTCGCCCGATCTACACTCATATGACCACAGAGGCCAATTTTTTGCTCCGATTTAGTTGAAATTTTGCACAGGGAGTAGAATTAGCATTGTAGCTATGCGTGCCAAATTTGGTTGAAATCGGTTCAGATTTAGATATAGCTCCCATATATAGCTTTCGCCCGATTTACACTCATATGACCATAGAAGCCAATTTTTAACTCCGATTTAGTTGAAATTTTGCATAAGGGGTTGAATTAGCATTGTTGCTATGCGTGCCAAATTTGGTTGAAATCGGTTCAGATTTAGATATAGCTCCCATATATATGTTTTTCTGATTTCGACAAAAATGGTCAAAATACCAACATTTTCCATGTAAAATCGCCACTGTTTAGTCGAAAAGTTGTAAAAATTACTCTATTTTTCCTTAACTTCTAATGCATATATATCGAGCGATAAATCATAAATAAACTTTTGCGAAGTTTTCTTAAAATTGCTCCAGATTTAAATGTTTCCCATATTTTTTTTTTACTAACATTGTGTTCCACCCTAGTGCATTAGCCGACTTAAATTTTGAGTCTATAGATTTTGTAGAAGTCTATCAAATTCTGTCCAGATCGAGTGATATTTAAATGTATGTATTTGGGACAAACCTTTATATATAGCCCCAACACATTTGACGGATGTGATATGGTATCGAAAATTTAGATCTACAAAGTGGTGCAGGGTATAATATAGTCGGCCCCGCCCGACTTTAGACTTTCCTTACTGGTTTTTTTTTAAATTTGAAAAAATCACTTTTTGAAAAGGTTGAATTTTAAAGTCAATTGTAGTTTACATCAACGCGAATTTTTATTCGATTTTCTGTGATTGAAATGGTATCTAATCCCACACTGAAAAAAAGTTTTCACGGCTCCAAAGATTTTGTCTTTACGCTAATGATTTTGGTATTGATTCCCAGCTACACTCAAAAAAAAAGTAAACTCTCTATTTCACTAAAGCCAATTTAACATTAGTTAAATTAACTAAAACAAGTATATACGGCCTTAAGTTCGGCCAGGCCGAATCTTATGTACCCTCCACCATGGATTGCGTGGAAACTTATACGAAAGACTGTCATCCTCAATCGAAATACTTGTACTAATATTAAAGGGTGATACGGTCAAAATTTGGTCAAGGGAAAACGCGTGTAAATCGGTGAAATCGTTTATTTAAAAAATCAAATTAAATTTCTTTTTCACGTTCAATTAGTATAAAATTCAGGAAAAATATTCAGTTAGGCTTTCGCTTTTCCAAATCCGAATTGCCGGGCCTCACGCTTGACACCTGCCATCAGATTTTGTACAGCCACCTTGTCCACCTTCTTCGCCTCAGAAAGCCAGTTTGCCTTGAACTGCTGCTCGTCCTTAGCAATTTTTTGGTCTTCTTTAGGTTCCGCTTGACAATAGCCCAGTATTTCTCAATTGGGCGGAGCTCTGGCGTGTTGGGAGGGTTCTTGTCCTTGGGAACCACCTGCACGTTGTTGGCGGCGTACCACTCCATGGCATTTTTACCGTAATGGCAAGATGCCAAATCCGGCCAAAACAGTACGTAACAACCGTGTTTCTTCAGGAAAAGCAGCAGACGTTTATTCAAACACTCTTTCACGTAAATTTCTTGGTTGACAGTCCCGGAAGCTATGAAAATGCTGCTTTTCAAGCCACAGGTACAGATGGCTTGCCAAACCAGATATTTCTTTGCGAACTTTGACAGTTTTATGTGCTTGAAAAAATCTACTATCTTTCCCCTTCCTTTTGCCGTATAAAACTCCTGTCCCGGAAGCTGCTTGTAGTCGGCTTTGACGTAGGTTTCGTCGTCCATTACCACGCAGTCAAACTTCGTCAGCATCGTCGTGTACAGCCTCCGGGATCGCGCTTTGGCCGTCGTATTTTGTTTATCATCGCGATTTGGAGTCTCTACCTTCTTGTAAGTCGATAGTCCGGCTCGTTTTTTGGCTCGATGCACGGTTGTAGACGATACACCCAGCTTATTTGCGGCATCTCGGAGAGAGAGGTTAGGGTTTCGCTTGAAACTACCGGCAACTCTCTTTGTCGTCTCAGCGGCTTTCGGTTTTCGATTTCCCCCCGATCCACACTTCCTGGCTGTCGAAAAACGTTCCCCAAACACTTTAATTACATTTGTAACGGTTGATTTGGCAACTTTTAGCGATTTTGCCAGCTTTGCGTGCGAGTAGCTCGGATTTTCGCGATGCGCGAGCAAAATTTTGATACGCTGCTCTTCTTGCTTGGACGGCATTTTGACAACTGAAGAGTGAATTCCAAAATCAAAATAGGAGCAACATTCTACACACACACACCTTGAAAATGAGGGGTGTTCAGGTTTTTTAAATGCAAAATTGAAAGAAATACGTCAAGTTTATATTGACCAAATTTTGACCGTATCACCCTTTACTAATATTAGACAAAAAAGTTATGTATAGTTAAGTCTACAAATAATTACGAATCGATATGGACTTTTTGCATGGTACGTAGAGAGCCAGAATTGAAATATGGGGGTCGCTTATATGGTGGCTATATATGAACTTGATATGGAACAATTTTTGTGTGATTGGAAATCGTTTTATCTGAGGGATATATATAACTATAGACCGATACGGACCTAGTTAGGCATGGTTCTTAAGGACCATATACTAGCACAATGTACCAAATTTCAACTCACTCGGATGAAATTTGCTCCTCCAAGAGGCTCCAAAACCAAATCTCGGGATCGGTTTATATGGGGATATATATGATTATGGACTGATATGGACCACTTTTAGCATGGTTGTTAAATATCATATACGATCACCACGTACCAAATTTCAAGCAGATCGGATGAGTTTTGCTTCTCCAAAAGGCACCGGAGGTCAAATCTGGGGATCGGTTTATATGGGAGCCATATATAATTAAGGGCTAATAGGAACCAATGCCTGCATATACTAACATCACGTACCAAATTTCAACCGAATGGGAAGAATTTTGCTCTTCCAAGGGGCTCTGGAGGTCCAATCTGGGGATCGGTTTATATGGGGCCTATATATAATTATGGAGCAGTTTTGACCAATTTCTGCATGGGAGTTTGAGGGCATATATTAACACCACGTACCAAATTTCAACTGAATCAGATGAATTGTGGTCTTCCAAGAGGCTCCGGAGGTCAAATCTGGTGACCGGTTTATATGGGGGCTATATAAAATTATGGATGGGTGTTAGAGACCATATACTAACACCATGTACCAAATTTCAGCCGGATCGGATGAAATTTGCTTCTCTTAGAGGCCTCGCAAGCCAAATCGGGGGATCGGTTTATATGGGGGCTATACGTAAAAGTGGACCAATATGGCCCATTTGCAATACCATCCGACCTATATCAATAACAACTACTTGTGCCAAGTTTCAAGTCGATAGCTTGTTTCGTTCGGAAGTTAGCGTGATTTCAACAGACGGAAGGACATGCTCAGATCGACTCAGAATTTCACTACGACCCAGAATATATATACTGTATGAGGTCTTAGATCAATATTTCGATGTGTTACAAACGGAATGACGTAATTAATATACCCCCCATCCTATGGTGGAGGGTATAAAAACAGGACAAAATTATACACAAATTAAGCATTAAGATTTACTAAATTCGTATTTCTCACAACATAGTTCATTATTTATTTCTTTAAATTTGTAAATTTTACTATAAATGCGTCCGTCATGAACTTCCTATGTCACTAAAGACATTCTTGCAATTTTGAACTCCAATTTTTTCCTTCAAACTACAAAATTTTCTCTAACGAATTAAAAAAATAATTATGTCCAATAACTTTTCTTGAATTTGTCGAAAAATATTTACTTATTTTTGTGATATTGGCGTGATGCCAGCGTTTGTAATACCGTTAAGTTAAAATTTTCTAAAAATAAAAAAAAAAATCAAAACATCTCCTATTTTAAATGCTTTTAGTTTTACGGTCAAACTACAAAACGTCAACAATATTAAAGACAATATCATTAAATTTTAGGTATTTTTCAGAAATATTAAAGCCATTTCGACTTTAGTAAAACGAAATTTTCTTTCATGTTAGGATACTTAACTATAAGGACTTCATTGAAAAGTTTATAGACAAGCAAAAAAACTTTATTTCAGAGAAATAATCAAAATTCGTATTTTAAGCACATGAAATCTTTGGCTTCACGACAGTGCACATATACTAATGTATATGTGATAGAAATTTTAAACACTAGAAACAATTTATAAATTTGACCAAATATATGAAAATGGACCAAAATGGGCCAAATTTCATTTGGTCCGACCATCGGACCAAATTTAAAAATTAGAAATCTTTTGGACCAATTTTGGTCCGATCGGACCAAAACGGCAACGCTGTTTGTCATTCCGTTTATAGCACATCGAAATATTGCTCTAAGACCCCATAAAGTATATAAATTCTGGGTCGTGGTGAAATTCTGAGTCGATATGAGCATGTCCGTCCGTCCGTCTGTTGAAATCACGCTAACTTCCGAACGAAACAAGCTATCGACTTGAAACTTTGCACTTTGCTATTGATGTAGGTCGGATGATATTGCAAATGGGCCATGTCGATATGAGCATGTCCGTCCGTCCGTCTGTTGAAATCACGCTAACTTCCGAACGAAACAAGCTATCGACTTGAAACTTTGCACTTTGCTATTGATGTAGGTCGGATGATATTGCAAATGGGCCATGTCTGCCCACTTTTACGTATAGCCCCCATATAAACGGACACCCAAATTTGGCTTGCGAATCCTCTAAGAGAAGCAAATTTCATCCGATCCGGCTGAAATTTGGTACATGGTGTTAGTATATGGTCTCTAACAACCGTGCAAAAATTGGTTCACATCGGTTCATAATTATATATAGCTCCCATATAAACCGATCCGGCTGAAATTTGGTACGTGGTGGGAGTATATGCACAGAAAAAAAAGTGTCTCGTAAATTTAAGAAGATTTTTACAATAATTTATTACAAGAATTTTCCAGAATTTTAGTTCATTTTTCGTATCTTCAACGAAAATTAACTACTCGAAAGGAAATTTTACAAATTCTAAGTAGCAATCGTTTAGTTCATGGCCTACAAAATACGATGGAAATTTCCTTAAAAAATTTCTTAACTGGTAGTTAAAAATTCGTTTGTCATGCTATAAAACTACTTGTGAAATGTAAAGTATTTTCTAAATAATAAGTGCAATTTACTATAAGATTTTTTTGTATGAGAAAATATTTTTTTACGAAAAATGAACTTGAAAGTGGATAGGAATTTCTTACTGACAATTCCTATAGTTAATAATTGTTGGTAAAAAATTACCCAATGAAATTACCCAATGAAAGGAAAGTCTAAAGTCGGGCGGGGCCGACTATATTATACCCTGCACCACTTTGTAGATCTAAATTTTCGATACCATATCACATCCGTCAAATGTGTTGGGGCTATATATAAAGGTTTGTCCCAAATACATACATTTAAATATCACTCAATCTGGACAGAATTTGATAGACTTCTACAAAATCTATAGACTCAAAATTTAAGTCGGCTAATGCACTAGGGTGGAACACAATGTTAGTAAAAAACCAGTAAGGAAAGTCTAAAGTCGGGCGGGGCCGACTATATTATACCCTGCACCACTTTGTAGATCTAAATTTTCGATACCATATCACATCCGTCAAATGTGTTGGGGCTATATATAAAGGTTTGTCCCAAATACATACATTTAAATATCACTCGATCTGGACAGAATTTGATAGACTTCTACACAGAAAAAAAAGTGTCTCGTAAAATTAAGAAGATTTTTACAATAATTTATTACAAGAATTTTCCAGAATTTTAGTTCATTTTTCGTATCTTGAACGAAAATTAACTACTCGAAAGGAAATTTTACAAATTCTAAGTAGCAATCGTTTAGTTCATGGCCTACAAAATACGATGGAAATTTCCTTAAAAAAATTCTTAACTGGTAGTTAAAAATTCGTTTGTCATGCTATAAAACTACTTGTGAAATGTAAAGTATTTTCTAAATAATAAATGCAATTTACTATAAGATTTTTTTGTATGAGAAAATATTTTTTTACGAAAAATGAACTTGAAAGTGGATAGCAATTTCTTACTGACTATTCCTATAGTTAATAATTGTTGGTAAAAAATTACACAATGAAATATTTTTAGTTCACATGTAATTAAATTTATAGACATTTTCGTCAAAAATGGTAGATAACATTTCATGAAAATTTTGCAAATTTTAAGTTAAACGTTTCATCGCTCATAAACTGGTGTGCCTTTACGAATATTATTCTTAGAGTAAATTGTCAGCAGATGCGATGAACTACAGAGATCTTTATCGGCATAGTGGAATGTGATTAATGTAAAGATGATGTTACTTGAGTTTTGTTGTGTATACATGAGCGTGGGGTTGTTTTTATTTTTGTTCATTTAGTGGCTTGTGTGTGTGTTTTTTATTCGTTGATGGTTTTTGGCTGAATGAGGTGTTGTTTTCAATAAAGGCACATGTGTTTTTGTTGTTGTAGGAATGTTTTGGCTTTGCTTGGTTTTGTTTGGCATGCTTCAGTTGTATAGTTGGCGTTGGCGTGGGCTGTTGCATCTTTTAAGTAGGTATGCAACAAGGGAATATAAAGGCATGGAATATTTTGGATTTTTGAGTCATATATTGGTGTTTGTTTATTAAACCTTTTAAATGAAAGTTATTAATATTTTATCGGTAGTTTAGAAAAAAGTTATTAAGAATATTTAGTAAAATATGTTGAAATTGAAGGTGTATTGAAATTTTCATTATTCAATGTAAAAAATTAATATTCAATTCCAGATGAATTTGGAAAATTTTTGTTATATCTCAGCGTACAGTTTAGTCATAAATTGGTAAGTATTTTTTTAATATGGCTTTCTTTTAAAAAGAATATTTTTTATGTATATTATTATTTGTTAATTAATTTTCTTGGATACCAGTTTAATGTTTTTCTTTGTTGTAAAAGCAATATTTAATTTCAGAGCAACTCCAGATGGGCTCAAACAAATTTAAAAAATAGAAAATTGTAAGTTTTCTTTTAAAATTTGGCTTTCTTTCAACTAGAATATTTACGTTTTTATGACCTTTTTATCATCAAAATTACAGGTTTTTAATACCTTATTTTAGTATTTCTTTAATCAATTTTTTTGGAAACCAATGTAATATTTTTAATGTAAAAGAAACAAATATTTAATTTCAGAATAACCCCTTAAAAATTTGGAAAAATTTTTAGTACTCCTTTGCTTGTAATTTAATAGTGAATTGGTAAGGATTCATTAACTTCCTTTTAACCCTGTACAGTCATCCTTATTTTTTGTACATTAACGTCATCCTTCGTCATTTTGACTACGGCTCATTTCAAGACGCTATAATTTTCATCGTGAGCGAAAAAGTGAACCAAACTTGATTATTTTCTTATTCAATTTGGTTTTAAGTAGTATAACGCAAAAATTCATAAAACGCTCGAATTAGTATAACTTAAATTTACCATTTCCCAATAGACTAAAATGCATTTTAAATCGAAAATGAAATTACGTGTCGTCATTTTGACGAATGATGACTGTCTAGGGTTAACCATAATATTTTTATACATATTATTATTTTTTTCATTAGATTTTTTGGAAACCTATTTAATAATTTTAATTAATGTAAAAAATATATATTTAATTTCAGAGTAACCCAAATAAATTTGGACAACTTTTTATATTTCCCCTCAGCCTACAATTTAATAGAGAATTGGTAAGTTTTATATTAAAACTTTGTCTTTCTTTCAACTAGAATATTTATTTTATTATATCCTTCACATCGATAACAACACAGTTTTATGAGTTTATATAGAATACTTCATTATTTCTCTAATTGTTTCAGGTACAAATTTTATGAGATACGTTTTCCCAAGAAAAGTTGAATTCCTTACACCATTTGATAAATGCCCCTAAATATGGTAAGTTACAAGCTAAAATGAATGATTAAAAAATTATATTTCATTACATGGTGTTAATTTTTAACAATTTTCATTATTGCTTCCATTTTTTTCCAGCAAGATATGTGAAAAAATTACCTACGATGAATAAAAAAAGGATAAGCCAAAATGTCCAAACAGCGAGTTCAAATGAACTACTCTCTGTTCCACGTGGTCATAATTTTTATTCACAAAAAACATTGTATTAAGAACTTTCATCATAAGTTTTTATAATAAAGTACTTTTGCTTAAAGAAATTTTAATTTTAATGTATGAACATTTTCATAATAGTAAAACGATTTGTTGTTCCTTTAATTATTTAATTACTCTGTACTGTGGAAGGATTGATTTAAAAATAGTTTAGTTGTCGACATTTTAAAGAGACTGTTAACCAATTTTTATTATGGGGTTTCCCACAAAATAAGCAAGTAAACCAAAATAATATTGACCTTTTAACTTGGTAGGGGTATATAAATCTTATGGTGTTGTAAAAATGAACTAAAATACAATGTTATAGATGAACTAAAATTTAAGAGAATTATAAACTAGACAAGTTGAAAAAAATCTTAAGGGCTAAATCATGGTCAATATTACTACAGTTTAGTTCATTTTGCAATGGAAATGGGTTCACTGTTTTTTCAGTGTACAAAATCTATAGACTCAAAATTTAAGTCGGCTAATGCACTAGGGTGGAACACAATGTTAGTAAAAAAAAAATATGGGAAACATTTAAATCTGGAGCAATTTTAAGAAAACTTCGCAAAAGTTTATTTATGATTTATCGCTCGATATATATGCATTAGAAGTTAAGGAAAAATAGAGTAATTTTTACAACTTTTCGACTAAACAGTGGCGATTTTACATGGAAAATGTTGGTATTTTGACCATTTTTGTCGAAATCAGAAAAACATATATATGGGAGCTATATCTAAATCTGAACCGATTTCAACCAAATTAGGCACGCATAGCAACAATGCTAATTCAACCCCTTGTGCAAAATTTCAACTAAATCGGAGTTAAAAATTGGCCTCTATGGGCATATGAGTGTAAATCGGGCGAAAGCTATATATGGGAGCTATATCTAAATCTGAACCGATTTCAACCAAATTTGGCACGCATAGCTACAATGCTAATTCTACTCCCTGTGCAAAATTTCAACTAAATCGGAGCAAAAAATTGGCCTCTGTGGTCATATGAGTGTAAATCGGGCGAAAGCTATATATGGGAGCTATATCTAAATCTGAACCGATTTCAACCAAATTTGACACGCATAGCTACAATGCTAATTCTACTTCCTGTGCAAAATTTCAACTAAATCGGAGCAAAAAATTGGCCTCTGTGGGCAAATGAGTGTAAATCGGGTGAAAGCTATATATGGGAGCTATATCTAAATCTGAACCGATTTGGCTGATATTTTGCAAGTTTTTCGTAACTCATAAAATATTCGGATGTACGGAATTTGAGGAAGATCGGTTGATATACACGCCAATTATGACCAGATCGGTGAAAAATATATATGGCAGCTATATCTAAATCTGAACCGATTTTTTCCAAAATCAATAGGGATCGTCTTTGAGCCGAAACAGGACCCTATACCAAATTTTAGGACAATCGGACTAAAACTGCGAGCTGTACTTTGCACACAAAAATACATCAACAGACAGACGGACAGACAGACAGACAGACAGACAGACAGACAGACAGACAGACAGACAGACAGACAGACGGACATGGCTAAATCGACTCAGAATTTAATTCTAAGACGATCGGTATACTAAACGATGGGTCTCAGACTTTTCCTTCTTGGCGTTACATACAAATGCACAAACTTATTATACCCTGTACCACAGTAGTGGTGAAGGGTATAAATATGGGAAACATTTAAATCTGGAGCAATTTTAAGAAAACTTCGCAAAAGTTTATTTATGATTTATCGCTCGATATATATGCATTAGAAGTTAAGGAAAAATAGAGTAATTTTTACAACTTTTCGACTAAACAGTGGCGATTTTACATGGAAAATGTTGGTATTTTGACCATTTTTGTCGAAATCAGAAAAACATATATATGGGAGCTATATCTAAATCTGAACCGATTTCAACCAAATTTGGCACGCATAGCAACAATGCTAATTCAACCCTTGTGCAAAATTTCAACTAAATCGGAGCAAAAAATTGGCCTCTATGGTCATATGAGAGTAAATCGGGCGAAAGCTATATATGGGAGCTATATCTAAATCTGAACCGATTTCAACCAAATTTGGCACACATAGCTACAATGCTAATTCTACTCCCTGTGCAAAATTTCAACTAAATCGGAGCAAAAAATTGGCCTCTGTGGTCATATGAGTGTAGATCGGGCGAAAGCTATATATGGGAGCTATATCTAAATCTGAACCGATTTCAACCAAATTTGGCACGCATAGCTACAATGCTAATTCTACTCCCTGTGCAAAATTTCAACTAAATCGGAGCAAAAAATTGGCCTCTGTGGTCATATGAGTGTAAATCGGGCGAAAGCTATATATGGGAGCTATATCTAAATCTGAACCGATTTCAACCAAATTTGACACGCATAGCTACAATGCTAATTCTACTTCCTGTGCAAAATTTCAACTAAATCGGAGCAAAACATTGGCCTCTGTGGGCAAATGAGTGTAAATCCGGTGAAAGCTATATATGGGAGCTATATCTAAATCTGAACCGATTTGGCTGATATTTTGCAAGTTTTTCGAGACTCATAAAATATTCGGATGTACGGAATTTGAGGAAGATCGGTTGATATACACGCCAATTATGACCAGATCGGTGAAAAATATATATGGCAGCTATATCTAAATCTGAACCGATTTTTTCCAAAATCAATAGGGATCGTCTTTGAGCCAAAACAGGACCCTATACCAAATTTTAGGACAATCGGACTAAAACTGCGAGCTGTACTTTGCACACAAAAATACATCAACAGACAGACAGACAGACGGACAGACAGACAGACAGACAGACAGACAGACGGACATCGCTAAATCGACTCAGAATTTAATTCTAAGACGATCGGTATACTAAACGATGGGTCTCAGACTTTTCCTTCTTGGCGTTACATACAAATGCACAAACTTATTATACCCTGTACCACAGTAGTGGTGAAGGGTATAAATATGGGAAACGTTTAAATCTGAAGCAATTTTAAGGAAACTTCAAAAAAGTTTATTTATGATTTATCGCTCGATATATATGTATTAGAAGTTTAGGAAAATTAGAGTCATTTTTACAACCTTTCGACTAAGCAGTGGCAATTTTACAAGGAAAATGTTGGTATTTTGACCATTTTTGTCGAAATCAGAAAAACATATATATGGGAGCTATATCTAAATCTGAACCGATTTCAACCAAATTTGGCACGCATAGCAACAATGCTAATTCTCCTCCCTGTGCAAAATTTCAACTAAATCGGAGTTAAAAATTGGCCTCTGTGGACATATGAGTGTAAATCGGGCGAAAGCTATATATGGGAGCTATATCTAAATCTGAACCGATTTCAACCAAATTTGGCACGCATAGCTACAATGCTAATTCTACTCCCTGTGCAAAATTTCAACTAAATCGGAGCTAAAAATTGGCCTCTGTGGTCATATGAGTGTAGATCGGGCGAAAGCTATATATGGGAGGTATATCTAAATCTGAACCGATTTCAACCAAATTTGGCACGCATAGCAACAATGCTAATTCTACTCCCTGTGCAAAATGTCAACTAAATCGGAGCAAAAAATTGGCCTCTGTGGTCATATGAGTGTAAATCGGGCGAAAGCTATATATGGGAGCTATATCTAAATCTGAACCGATTTCAACCAAATTTGACACGCATAGCTACAATGCTAATTCTACTTCCTGTGCAAAATTTCAACTAAATCGGAGCAAAAAATTGGCCTCTGTGGGCAAATGAGTGTAAATCGGGTGAAAGCTATATATGGGAGCTATATCTAAATCTGAACCGATTTGGCTGATATTTTGCAAGTTTTTCGAGACTCATAAAATATTCGGATGTACGGAATTTGAGGAAGATCGGTTGATATACACGCCAATTATGACCAGATCGGTGAAAAATATATATGGCAGCTATATCTAAATCTGAACCGATTTTTTCCAAAATCAATAGGGATCGTCTTTGAGCCGAAACAGGACCCTATACCAAATTTTAGGACAATCGGACTAAAACTGCGAGCTGTACTTTGCACACAAAAATACATCAACAGACAGACAGACAGACGGACAGACAGACAGACAGACAGACAGACAGACAGACAGACAGACAGACAGACAGACAGACGGACATCGCTAAATCGACTCAGAATTTAATTCTAAGACGATCGGTATACTAAACGATGGGTCTCAGACTTTTCCTTCTTGGCGTTACATACAAATGCACAAACTTATTATACCCTGTACCACAGTAGTGGTGAAGGGTATAAATATGGGAAACATTTAAATCTGGAGCAATTTTAAGGAAACTTCAAAAAAGTTTATTTATGATTTATCGCTCGATATATATGTATTAGAAGTTTAGGAAAATTAGAGTCATTTTTACAACCTTTCGACTAAGCAGTGGCAATTTTACAAGGAAAATGTTGGTATTTTTACCATTTTTGTCGAAATCAGAAAAACATATATATGGGAGCTATATCTAAATCTGAACCGATTTCAACCAAATTTGGCACGCATAGCAACAATGCTAATTCTCCTCCCTGTGCAAAATTTCAACTAAATCGGAGTTAAAAATTGGCCTCTGTGGACATATGAGTGTAAATCGGGCGAAAGCTATATATGGGAGATATATCTAAATCTGAACCGATTTCAACCAAATTTGGTACGCATAGCAACAATGCTAATTCTACTCCCTGTACAAAATTTCAACTAAATCGGAGTTAAGAATTGGCCTCTGTGGACATATGAGTGTAAATCGGGCGAAAGCTATATATGGGAGCTATATCTAAATCTGAACCGATTTCAACCAAATTTGGCACGCATAGCTACAATGCTAATTCTACTCCCTGTGCAAAATTTAAACTAAATCGGAGTTAAAAATTGGCCTCTGTGGTCATATGAGTGTAAATCGGGCGAAAGCTATATATGGGAGATATATCCAAATCTGAACCGATTTCAACCAAATTTGGCACGCATAGCAACAATGCTAATTCTACTCCCTGTGCAAAATTTCAACTAAATCGGAGTTAAAAATTGGCCTCTGTGGTCATATGAGTGTAAATCGGGCGAAAGGTATATATGGGAGATATATCTAAATCTGAACCGATTTCAACCAAATTTGGCACGCATGGCTACAATGCTAATTCTACTCCCTGTGCAAAATTTAAACTAAATCGGAGTTAAAAATTGGCCTCTGTGGTCATATGAGTGTAAATCGGGCGAAAGCTATATATGGGAGCTATATCTAAATCTGAACCGATTTTGCTGATATTTTGCAAGTTTTTCGAGACTCATAAAATATTCGGATGTACGGAATTTGAGGAAGATCGGTTGATATACACGCCAATTATGACCAGATCGGTGAAAAATATATATGGCAGCTATATCTAAATCTGAACCGATTTTTTCCAAAATCAATAGGGATCGTCTTTGAGCCGAAACAGGACCCTGTACCAAATTTTAGGACAATCGGACTAAAACTTCGAGCTGTACTTTGCACACAAAAATACATCAACAGACAGACAGACAGACAGACAGACGGACAGACAGACGGACAGACAGACAGACGGACACCGCTAAATCGACTCAGAATTTAATTCTAAGCCGATCCGTATACTAAAAGGTTGGTCTATGATTACTCCTTCTTGGCGTTACATACAAATGCACAAACTTATTATACCCTGTACCACAGTAGTGGTGAAGGGTATAAATATGGGAAACATTTAAATCTGAAGCAATTTTAAGAAAACTTCGCAAAAGTTTATTTATGATTTATCGCTCGATATATATGCATTAGAAGTTAAGGAAAAATAGAGTAATTTTTACAACTTTTCGACTAAACAGTGGCGATTTTACATGGAAAATGTTGGTATTTTGACCATTTTTGTCGAAATCAGAAAAACATATATATGGGAGCTATATCTAAATCTGAACCGATTTCAACCAAATTTGGCACGCATAGCAACAATGCTAATTCAACCCCTTGTGCAAAATTTCAACTAAATCGGAGTTAAAAATTGGCCTCTATGGTCATATGAGAGTAAATCGGGCGAAAGCTATATATGGGAGCTATATCTAAATCTGAACCGATTTCAACCAAATTTGGCACGCATAGCTACAATGCTAATTCTACTCCCTGTGCAAAATTTCAACTAAATCGGAGCAAAAAATTGGCCTCTGTGGTCATATGAGTGTAGATCGGGCGAAAGCTATATATGGGAGCTATATCTAAATCTGAACCGATTTCAACCAAATTTGGCACGCATAGCTACAATGCTAATTCTACTCCCTGTGCAAAATTTCAACTAAATCGGAGCAAAAAATTGGCCTCTGTGGTCATATGAGTGTAAATCGGGCGAAAGCTATATATGGGAGCTATATCTAAATCTGAACCGATTTCATCCAAATTTGACACGCATAGCTACAATGCTAATTCTACTTCCTGTGCAAAATTTCAACTAAATCGGAGCAAAACATTGGCCTCTGTGGGCAAATGAGTGTAAATCCGGTGAAAGCTATATATGGGAGCTATATCTAAATCTGAACCGATTTGGCTGATATTTTGCAAGTTTTTCGAGACTCATAAAATATTCGGATGTACGGAATTTGAGGAAGATCGGTTGATATACACGCCAATTATGACCAGATCGGTGAAAAATATATATGGCAGCTATATCTAAATCTGAACCGATTTTTTCCAAAATCAATAGGGATCGTCTTTGAGCCAAAACAGGACCCTATACCAAATTTTAGGACAATCGGACTAAAACTGCGAGCTGTACTTTGCACACAAAAATACATCAACAGACAGACAGACAGACGGACAGACAGACAGACAGACAGACAGACGGACATCGCTAAATCGACTCAGAATTTAATTCTAAGACGATCGGTATACTAAACGATGGGTCTCAGACTTTTCCTTCTTGGCGTTACATACAAATGCACAAACTTATTATACCCTGTACCACAGTAGTGGTGAAGGGTATAATAATTGTTGGTAAAAAATTACCCAATGAAATATTTTTAGTTCACATGTAATTAAATTTATAGACATTTTCGTCAAAAATGGTAGATAACATTTCATGAAAATTTTGCAAATTTTAAGTTAAACGTTTCATCGTTCATAAACTGGTGTGCCTTTACGAATATTATTCTTAGAGTAAATTGTCAGCAGATGCGATGAACTACAGAGATCTTTATCGGCATAGTGGAATGTGATTAATGTAAAGATGATGTTACTTGAGTTTTGTTGTGTATACATGAGCGTGGGGTTGTTTTTATTTTTATTCATTTAGTGGTTTGTGTGTGTGTGTTTGTTATTCGCGGATGGTTTAATTGGCTGGATGAGGTGTTGTTTACAATAAAGGCACATGTGTTTTTGTTGTTGTAGGGATGTTTTGGCTTTGCTTGGTTTTGTTTGGCATGCTTCAGTTGTATAGTTGGCGTTGGCGTGGGCTGTTGCATCTTTTTAGCTGGTATGCAACAAGGGAATATAAAGACGTGGAATATTTTGGATTTTTTGATAATTAAACCTTTTAAATGAAAGTTATTAATATTTTATCAGTAGTTTAGAAAAAAGTTATTAAGAATATTTAGGAAAATATGTTGAAATTGAAAGTGCATTGAAATTTTTATTATTCAATGTAAAAAAATAATATTCAATTCCAGATGAATTTGGAAAATTTTTGTTATATCTCAGCGTATAGTTTATTCATAAATTGGTAAGTATTTTTTGAATATGACTTTCTTTTAAAAATAATATTTTTTAGTTATATTATTATTTGTTAATTAATTTTTTTGGAAATCAGTTTAATGTGTGTCTTTGTTGTAAAAACAATATTTAATTTCAGAGCAACTCCAGATGGATTCGAACAAATTTAAAAAATAGAGAATTGGTAAGTTTTCTTTTAAAAATTGCCTTTTTTCGACTAGAATATTTACGTTTTTATGACCTTTTTATCATCAAAATTACAGGTTTTTAATACCTTATTTTAGTATTTCTTTAATAAAATTTTTTGGAAACCAATGTAATATTTTTAATGTAAAAACAAATATTTAATTTCAGAATAACCCCTTAAAAATTTGGACAAATTTTTAGTACTCCTTTGCCTGTAATTTAATAGTGAATTGGTAAGGATTCTTTAACTTTCTTTTAACCCTGGATAGTCATCCTTATTTTGTTGTACATTAACGTCATCCTTCGTCATTTTGACTACGGCTGATTTCAAGACTCTATAATTTTCATCGTGAGCGAAAAGTGAACCAAACTTGAATTTATTTTCTTACTAAATTTGGTTTTAAGTAGTATAAAACAAAAATTCATAAAACGGTCGAATTAGTATAACTTAAATTTACTATTTCCCAATAGACTAAAATGCATTTTAAATCGAAAATGAAATTACGTGTCGTCATTTTGACGAATGATGACTTTCTATGGATATCAAGAATATTTGGTTTTTTATGCATATTATTATTTTTTTCATTAGATTTTTTGAAAACCTATTTAATAATTTTATTTAATGTAAAAAATAAATATTTAATTTCAGAGTAACCCAAATAAATTTGGACAACTTTTTATATTTCCCCTCAGCGTACAATTTAATAGAGAATTGGTAAGTTTTATATTAAAACTTTGGCTTTCTTTCAACTAGAATATTTATTTTATTATATCTTTCACATCGATAACAACACAGTTTTATGAGTTTATTTAGAATACTTCATTATTTCTCTAATTGTTTCAGGTACAAATTTTATGAGATACGTTTTCCAAAGAAAAGTTAAATTCCTTACACCATTTGATAAAATGCCCCAAATATTGTAAGTTACAAGCTAAAATGAAGAATTAAAAATTATATTTCATTACATGGTGTTAATTTTTAACAATTTCCATTATTGTTTCCATTTATTTCCAGCAAGGTATGTGAAAAAATTACCTACGATGAATAAAAAAGGATAAGTCAAAATGTCCAAACAGCGAGTTCAAATGAACTACTGTCTGTTCCACGTGGTCATAATTTTTATTCACAAAAAACATTGTATTAAGAACTTTCATCATAAGTTTTTATAATAAAATACTTTTGCTTAAAGAAAGTTTAATTTTAATGTATGAAAATTTTCATAATAGTAAAACGGTTTGTTGTTCCTTTAATTATTTAATTTCTCTCTACTGTGGAATGATTGATTTAAAAATAGTTTAGTCGTCGACATTTTAAAGAGACTGTTAACCAATTTTTATTATCGGGTTTCTCACAAAATAAGCAAGTAAACCAAAATAATACTGACTTTTTAACTTGGTAGGGGTATATAAATTTTATGGTGTTGTAAAAATGAACTAAACTACAATGTTATAGATGAACTAAAATTGAAGAAAATTATAAACTAGACAAGTTGAAAAAAATCTTAAGGGCTAAATCATGGTCAATATTACTACAGTTTAGTTCATTTTGCAATGGAAAAGGGTTCACTGTTT
Organism: Haematobia irritans; assembly: GCF_050003625.1. Classification (NCBI taxonomy): domain Eukaryota; kingdom Metazoa; phylum Arthropoda; class Insecta; order Diptera; family Muscidae; genus Haematobia; species Haematobia irritans. The sequence goes on along the minus strand of NC_134399.1, from coordinate 39,596,712 downwards.
TTTCAGTGTGGTATTTAACAACTATGCCAAAAGTGGTCCATATCAGTCGATAATCATATATAGCCCCCATATAAACCGATCCCGAGATTTGGTTTTGGAGCCTCTTGGAGAAGCAAATTTCGTCCGAGTCAGTTGAAATTTGGTACATTGTGCTAGTATATGGCCTTTAACAACCATGCCTAGCTAGGTCCATATTGGTTATAGTTATATATAGCCATCAGATAAATCTTGGGGATCGATTTATCTGATGGCTATATAACACAAAAATTGGTCCATATCAAGTTCATAATTGTATATAGCCCCCATATAAGCGACCCCCATATTTCAATTCTGGCTCTCTACGTATTGTCTAATATATACCACGTATGGACTAACTCACAATTTAGAAAACGATGTTAAGGAGTCTTATGATACCACAACCCAAGTACTTCGATTGTGGGTGACAGTCCTTCGTAGAAGTTTCTACGCAATCCATGGTGGAGGGCACATAAGATTCGGCCTGGCCGAACTTACAACCATGCAATTTTTGCATGGTTGTTAAAGACCATATACTAACACCATGTACCAAATTTCAGCCGGTTCGGATGAAATTTGCTTCTCTTAGATGGTTGTTAGATACCATATACTTACACCATGTACCAAATTTCAGCCGGAACGGATGAAATTTGCTTCTCTTAGAGGATTCGCAAGCGAAATTTGGGGATCCGTTTATATGGGGGCTATACGTAAAATTTACGTATAGCCCCCATATAAAGGGACCCCCAAATTTGGCTTGCGATTGCTCTAAGAGAAGGACATTTCATCCGATCCGGCTGAAATTTGGTACATGGTGTAAGTATATGGTATCTAACAACCATGCAGAAATTTGTCCATATCGGTCCACTTTTACGTATAGCCCCAATATAAACGGACCCCCAAATTTGGCTTGCGATTGCTCTAAGAGAAGCAAATTTCATCCGATCCGGCTGAAATTTGGTACATGGTGTTAGTATATGGTATCTAACAACCATGCAAAAATTGGTCCATATCGGTTCATAATTACATATAGCCCCCATATAAACCGATCCCCTGATTTGCTTGCGGAGCCTCTAGAACCAAATTTCATCCGATCCGGCTGAAATTTGGTACATGGTCTTGGTATATGTTCTCTAATGACCATGCAAAAATTGGTCCACAGCGGCCCATAATTATATATAGACCCTATATAAGCCGATCCCCAGATTTGACCTCGGGAGCCTCTTAGAGGAGCAAAATTCATCCGATCCGTTTGAAATTTGGTACTTGGTATTAGTATATGGTCTCTAACAACCATGCAAGAATTGGTCCATATCGGTCCATAATTATACATAGCCCCCATATATATCGATCACCAGATTTGTCCTCCGGAGCCTTTTGGAGGAGCAAAATTCATCCGATCCGGTTGAAATTTGGAACATGGTGTTAGAATGTGGTATCTACCAAACACGCAAGAATTGGTCCATATCGGTCCATAATTATATATAGCCCCCATATAAACCGTTCCCCAGATTTGATCTCTGGAGCCTCTTGGAGGAGCAAAATTCATCCGATCCGGTTGAAATTTGCAACGTGGTGTTAGTATAAGGCCGCTAATAACGATGCCAAAATTGGTCCATATCGGTCTACAGTTATATATAGCCTATCACACAAAAATTGGCCCATATCGGTTCATAATCATGTGGCAACCATGGCAACCACCATCGAGCCAAAAATAACTACCAAAATTTTTTTTTATATAAAACATTGTCGAAATGTTATTTCTATAGAAAATTTTGTCAACATTTTGTTTCTATAGGAATTTTTGTCAAAATTTTATTTCTATAAAAAGTTTTGTCAAAATTTTATTTCTATAGAAAATTTTTTACAAATTTTACTTCTATAGAAAATGTTGTCAAATTTTTTTTCTATAGAAACTTTAAACTTAATTATAAACGTATTTAATCGGCCTTTTTCAGTTTAATATATACCACGTATGGACTATGTGGCATATATTACGGTGTTAGGAAGTTTTAAGATACCTTGCCATCGGCAAGTGTTACCGCAACCCAAGTAATTCGATTGTGGTTGACAGTCTCCAGTAGAAGTTTCTACGCAATCGATGGTGGAGGGTACATAAGCTTCGGCCTGGCCGAACTTACGGCCGTATATACTTGTTTTTAGTTAATTATAAACTAACTCATTGTTTATTTGTATTTACAATGTCGTGCAAGCAAACATCACATATTTTTACACACTCTATTTTGGTTCAATTTCAACAATAAGTAATCATTCCATATTTACTTTGTGCCCATCAAATGTACCAATGCAGACATCATGTAACTGCAAATAAATTATACCATATATCAAAATGCAGAACAAAAAACAGGTAAATTTTTTCAATTACCCTTTCCTTTTTTATATTCACATAAAACCACGTGCCACTTCTGAATAAATAATTTAACACAAAACACAGTAATTCCGTACTCTCCGTCCATTCCAAGCAACAATCAACACACGACTGACGCGCAAAATGAAAATCGTGTGTACCTGCTTAATGTTTTTATAAAATACTTTTCGCTGCAAAAAAATTAAAAAAAAAAATAAATGGTCACGAAAGCATTGTACATGGTCTTTATGTACATGTAATGTTTTTAGACATATCTATACGTAACCTATAAAAACACTTTTTTCTCTGCAAAAAAGTAAAAAAAAATGAATGGTCAGGTACATGAATTTCCCGACCATGGAATGGTCTTAAATTCTATCATTTAAATAATAGAACATGTTTGCGGCATTTAAGAACCATTTAAATGCTTATTGCCAATATATATTTTTCTCCGCTCGAAAATTATTTTTACAAAGACAAAATACATGGTTTTCGCGACAATTATCTACTCTAGATAACCATTAAACGGATGCGGCAACCATGTCGAAACATGTTTTCTATGTGCGTGTGGGTATTAAGTTCGAGTTTAGCCGCTCAAATCGCAACTTTTTTACAATTACTTTTCTTTAATAATTAATTTTAACGAATATACACTTTATAAAAAGTTGCTTATGGCTATTCCCCATCAAGTTATAATAAAATTTGCAACAAATATGTATAATTTTATGCCATTTTTACTGATTTAGTTTTCACTTTAGCGGCTAAACTCGAACTTAATACTCACCTTAATGCGATATAAATGACGATGAGATTAATTGTGCAAAAAAATTTTACAATGACATTTACATTTCATTAATATCTGCTGAGTGTGATTTTTGCTAAATAATTATATGTTAGCAACTTTATATTTAACGATTGTGAATGGAAGGTTTAAAAATTTATTTATTCGGATTTAAAAAAATATTTTTTTTTATTAATTGGCGGCTATATTTGATTCGAGATAATCCGATGTGGTCAGCGGCGTCGTCGACTGGCAAACACTGGTTAGTAGGGGCTAAAATAAGCTGCGCGAGTCAGAGGCTTCTTTCTCTGGCTGCATTCTCTAAATCCATAATAGAAATGCAATATGTATATACATCAAATAATTTACGCAGTCTTTATATATTAGGTTAGGTTAGGTGGCAGCCCGATGTATCAGGCTCACTTAGACTATTCAGTCCATTGTGATACCACATTGGAGAACTTCTCTCTTATCACTGGGTGCTGCCCGATTCCATGTTAAGCTCAATGACAAGGTACTTCCTTTTTATAGCCGTGTCCGAACGGCGTTCCACATTGCAGTGAAACCATTTAGAGAAGCTTTGAAACCCTCAGAAATGTCACCAGCATTACTGAGGTGGGATAATCCATCGCTGAAAAAATTTTTTGGTGTTCGGTCGGTATGCAAGGCGGGCATGCTAACCATTGCACCACGGTAGCTCCCAGTCTTTATACTACTTTCTATTTATAAAAAATTTTCTTTAATTATTATTATCCATGTTGGATGGTATCTAAGAAATGAAATAATTCGTTATATACATGAATTGAATGTTCCACGAAAAGTAATTTTTATAAAATTCCAATATTTATATTTTATAACCTTTTTTGGCTATATTCCATTTTTGTTTATTGGGTACTTGCTCTATTCGCAAAATAAATAAATTTTTGTTAAGGTGAAATAATATTTCGATATCATGTCAAACAAAAGTTAACCGACATTGTTAGGGACTCTTGTTCTTTGTTAAATAAATTTGTTATTTCAATATAGAAGTTCATTGGTGTGAGTACCACTTCCGTTTCCGTTGTACCGGAAATACCAATAAAGAATAAATATCAAAAGTTGTTGCACTTGTACTACCATCCAAAGAACATTCTGCATTGGGATAAACAAAAACTCCATAAATTGTGCAAGTGCAAGAGCATGTAAAAATCTATTGCTGAATTTCCTTCCATACTAAGTCGATGTGAAAGATTTCACTATGATTTTAGTTGTATTGAATATGTGAAGTCTGTACGAGAATATTCACCATGAAAAATCTAGCACGCTCTGTAGTCTTTGGGAGAGTTTTAGGTAAGGTGATAGTGATAGGCAATTTTTTCTTAGGGTTACCTAGACTACTCACTCCATTGTGATACCATACGTGCTGAGTTTGTCTCCCATCAATGAGCGCTGCCTGACTTTATGTTTAACTCAATGATAAAGAACCTAATTTTTATACCCTCCACCATAGGATAGGGGTATATTAACTTTGTCATTCCGTTTGTAACACATCGAAATATTGCTCTAAGACCCCATAAAGTATATATATTCTGGGTGGTGGTGAAATTCTGAGTCGATCTGAGCATGTCCGTCCGTCTGTTGAAATCACGCTAACTTCCTAACGAAACGGACCCCCAAATTTGGCTTGCAGACCCTCTAAGAGAAGCAAATTTCATCCGATCCGGCTAAAATTTGGTACATGGTGTAAGTATATGGTATCTAACAACCATGCAAAAATTGGTTCGCATCGGTCCATAATTATATATAGCCCCCATATAAACCGATCCCCCGATTTGGCTTTCGGAGCTTCTAAGAGAAGCAAATTTCATCCGATCCGGCTGAAATTTGGTACATGGTGTTAGTATATGGTCTCTAACAACTATGTAAAAAGTGGTCCACATCGGATTATAAGTATATATAGCCCCCATATAAACCGATCCCCAGATTTGGCTTGCGGAGCCTTTAAGAGAAGAAAGTTTCGTCCGATACGGCGGAAATTTGGTACATGGTGTTAGTATATGGTCTCTAACAACTATGCAAAAATTGGTCCACATCGGTCAATAATTATATATAGCCCCATATAAACCGATCCCCCGATTTGGCTTGCGGAGCCTCTAAGAGAAGAAAGTTTCGTCCGATCCGGCGGAAATTTGGTACGTGTTGTTATTATATGGTCTCTAACAACTATGCAACAATTGGTCCACATCGGTCAATAATTATATATAGCCACCATATAAACCGATCCCCCGATTTGGCTTGCGGAGCCTCTAAGAGAAGCAAATTTAATCCGATCCGGCTGCAATTTGGTACATGATGTAAGTATACGGCCTCTAATGGCCATGCAAAAATTGGTCGAAATCGGTCCATATTTATATATAGCCCCCATATAAACCGATCCCCTTCGAGAAGCAAAATTCATCCGATTCGGATGAAATTTGGTACGTGATGTTAGTATATGGTATCCAACAACCATGTAGAAATTGGTTCATATCAGTCCATAATTATATATAGCACCCATATCAACCGATCCCCAGATTTGACCTCCGGTGCCTTTTGGAGAAGCAAAATTCATCCGATCTGGTTGAAATTTTGTACGTGGTGGTAGTATATGATATTTAACAACCATGCCAAAAGTGGTCCATATCAGTCCATAATCATATATAGCCCCCATATAAACCGATCCCGAGATTTGGTTTTGGAGCCTCGTGGGGGAGCAAATTTCATCCGAGTCAGTTGAAATTTGTTACATTGTGCTAGTATATGGCCGTAATATAAACCGATCCCCGGATTTGACCTCCGGTGCCTTTTGGAGAAACAAAATTCATCCGATCTGGTTGAAATTTTGTACGTGGTGGTAGTATATGATATTTAACAACCATGCCAAAAGTGGTCCATATCAGTCTATAATCATATATCGCCCCCATATAAACCGATCCCGAGATTTGGTTTTGGAGCCTCTTGGAGGAGCAAATTTCATCCGAGTCAGTTGAAATTTGGTACATTGTGCTAGTATATGGCCGTTAACAACCATGCCGAACTAGGTCCATGTCGGTCTATAGTTATATATAGCCCTCAGATAAATCGATCCCCAATCACACAAAAACTAGTCCATATATAAATAGTATATAGCCCCCATATAAGCGACCCCCTTATTTCAATTCTGGCTCCCTACGTACCGTGCAAAAGTCCATATCGATTTCTAATTATTTGTAGACTTACCTACACATACCTTTTTTGTCTAATATATACCACGTATGAACTAACTCACAATTTAGAAAACGATTTAAGATACCACAACCCAAGTAGTTCGATTGTGGATGACAGTCTTTCGTATAAGTTTCTACGCAATCCATGGTGGAGGGTACATAAGATTCGGCCTGACCGAACTTACGGTCTTTTATACTTGTTATAGCTGAAACTTCTTTCCTACAAAAGCAAAAAATTAAAAAAGTAAAGGATAAAAATTATTAATGCAAAATCATTACCATGTTAATTACAGCGTGGTATTTTTGAGAATTTTACTTGAATTTATAGGACTCTTGAAGACTTTTATATTGATAGCAAAAATTTCTATTTGGCCAATATCTCGGCTCTAACCATACAACATTTTAAAGAGCAGTCTATAGCAGTCTATAACCGATCGGTACCAAACTGCACATTTTTCTTATTTTTGCCATCAATAAGTCCCTTCATAGTATCGCTTTTCCACGATGCCTCCTTCTATTTTTGTCCTATCGTTGTATGGGATCGAAGCACTGTGCGTCGCCTTTCCTGTCAAATGTCGAAAAACAAACTTCGGGGAAATTTCAAGAAAATCGGAGAATTTTTCTTCAAGTTTCATATTATCAAGTAAGGGGAGGTCCACCACACGCTCCAAATATTGAAAAATCAGGTTCCTTATATTAATGTCATACGCTTCCTGTAAATTGATGTAAATCAGAGAAGTTACGTTCTTCACTGTCCTCTAAAAAAATCCCCGTCCAAGGATAGATAATGTAACGGATCTTTATCTCTACGCCACCTCTAACATTCCCTGGTAATTCAAAGCAAATCGTATAGCTTTAATCCAATTTCCAAAACGTCGGGCAAGGCGGGTTCTAAGAAATTTTAAGTGAATCGGTTCAATTCAAAAAATAATAAACGATTAGAACATAAGCGATCTTATTTAAAAGTGCAAAAGTGCAACTGCAGCTTAGAGCAAATAAATAAAACTAGAAAAAAAAAATAATAATTGTTGGTCTTGCACATTACAATGAGAAGCCTGTCTGATTCGATTATATTTTCATTTCATCTCATTTATATATCCCACAATAACATTCCAAATCAATTTAGCCTACTTTAGTATAAACGCTTTGATATATCCCTAACTATCTTTGCATTCGAATTTCAGTTTAAACACCACATATGAATCTACATAGAAATACAAGTGCTTACCATAGAATTTCTCGGTTATCACATTCATGTAAAAGGCTTTAGCAATTTTGGAGAAAAAAATTGCACGCGTATTGACACGGATGTGGAGAAACATTCGAGAATTGTTTTTCCTTTCAGTAAATTGCTTTGATCTGCAAACGTGTTCAATTGTATTTGTCAATTGGATTCAAATTGAGAACAATTCTATAAATTGAGAAAAATGGCATTTTCTTAAGTGGATGAAAGAAAGTATTAAAGTTTAGAATGGATGACAAAAAATGTATACATATCTAGACTAATAAAAAAATTACTTTCAAAAATCGTGAACGAACGGTAACAAAATGAAACGGAAACATTCACGTAAAATCAAAGCGAAATGTTCACGGTTTCATCGACGGGCGTTCTTTGGACATGAAAAGTTTTAAAATATATGATGGACATTATTATGGAAACTCCGTCGGTCATTGATTTTTTTATAAATTCGTAACCATTTCGTTTTCAGATCGTGAACGCTGGTTGTTGTTTTGACAACGCAAGGTGTCATATTATCGTTGTCAGATTGACACCACATGTTCTCCGTTTGACATCAAATGTGTTTTGATTCACTTTCATGAACGGATCGTTTTGGAACGTGCTCGCCGTTCATGATTTTTTCTGTGGCTGTTCATTATTCAAAATTTGGGCTTTTTCTCACAAGTTTATGAATGGCGTCTAGACAAAGACCCGTTACATTATTTTTCGATATTTGGTCGGGGAGGACCAAACCGGTCTACTCAGTGCACATAACAAAATAGGCAAAGGCGAGGGAACTGTTCTTCAAGTTTCAAAATGAAAGGCAAGGAGGAGATCTCCTCCCCAAAATATCACAAAAACAAGTAAGTAAAGCCTAAAGTCGGGTGGTGCCGACTATATTATACCCTGCACCACTTTGTAGATCTAAATTTTCGATACCATATCACACCCGTCAAATGTGTTGGGTGCTGTATATATAAAGGTATGTCCCAAATACATACATTTAAATATCACTCGATCTGGACAGAATTTGATAGACTTCTACAAAATCTATACACTCAAAATATAACTCGGCTAATGCACTAGTGTGGAACACAATGTTAGTAAAAACAAGTATATAAGGCCGTAAGTTCGGCCAGGCCGAAGCTTATGTACCCTCCATCATGGATTGCGTAGAAACTTCTTCTAAACACTACCACCCACAATCGAATTACGTAAGTTGCGGTAACGCTTCGGCCAGGCCGAAGCTTATGTACCCTCAATCATGGATTGCGTAGAAACTTCTTCTAAACACTGCCACCCACAATCGAATTACGTAAGTTGCGGTAACGCTTGCCGATGGCAAGGTATCTTAAGACCTCCTAACACCATCTTCTAAATTGTATGTAAGTCCATACGTGGTATATATTAAATCAAAAAAGATCGATCCAATACGTATATAATTCAGTTTGACAAATTAGACATAAAATTTTGACAAAATTTTCTACAGAAATAAAATTTTAACAAAATTTTCTATAGAAATAAAATTTTCACAAAATTTTCTATAGAAATAAAAATTTTCACAAAATTTTCTATAGAAAGAAAATTTTGACAAAAATGTCTACAGAAATAAAATTTTAACAAAATTTTCTATAGAAATAAACTTTTGACAAAATTTTCTATAGAAATAAAATCTTGGTAGATTATTTTTGGCTCGAGTGGCAACCATGATTATGAACCGAATAAAATTTGAACAAAATTTTCTATAGAAATAAAATTTTGACAATGATGAAAATTTTATTATGAACCGAATAAGATTTTAACAAAATTTTCTCTAGAAATAACATTTTGACAAAATTTTCTATAGAAATAAAATTTTGGTAGATTATTTTTAGCTCTAGTGGCAACCATGATTATGAACCGATATGGACCAATTTTTGTGTGATTGGACCAATTTTGGAATGGTTGTTAGCGACCATATACTAACACCACGTTCCTAATTTGAACCGGATCGGATGAATTTTGCTCCTCCAAGAGGCTCCGGAGATCAAATCTGGAGAATGTTTTATATGGGGGCTATATAATTATGGACCGATATGGACCAATTCTGGCACGGTTGTTAAAGATCATACACTAACACCATGTTCCAAATTACAACCGGATTGGATGAAATTTGCTTCTCTTGGAGACTTCGCAAGCCAAATCTGGGGATCGGTTTATATGGGCGCTATATATAATTATGGACCGATGTGGATCAATTTTTGCACGGTTGTTAGAGACCATATACCAATACCATGTACCAAATTTCAGCCGGATCGGATGCAATTTGCTTCTGTTAGAGGCCCCACAAGCCAAATCTGGGGATCGGTTTATATGGGGGCTATATATAATTATGGACCGATGTTGACCAATTTTTGCACGATTGTTAGAGACCATATACTAACACCATGTACCAAATTTCAGCCGGATCGGATGAAATATGCTTCTGTTAGAGGCCCCACAAGCCAAATCTGGGGATCGGTTTATATGGGGGCTATATATAATTATGGACCGATGTTGACCAATTTTTGCATGATTGTTAGAGACCATATACCAACACCATGTACCAAATTTCAGCCGGATCGAATGAAATATGCTTCTGTTAGAGGCTCCACAAGCCAAATCTGAGGGTCCCTTTATATGGGGGCTATACGTAAAAGTGGAACGATATGGCCCATTTTCAATACCATCCGAACTACATCGATAACAACTACTTGTGCCAAGTTTCAAGTCGATAGCTTGTTCCGTTCGGAAGTTAGCGTGATTTCAACAGACGGACGGACGGACGGACGGACATGCTCAGATCGACTCAGAATTTCACCACGGCCCAGAATATATATACTTTATGGGGTCTTAGAGCAATATTTCGATGTGTTACAAACGGAATGACAAAGTTGATATACCTCCATCCTATGGTTGAGGGTATAAAAAAACTGGGAAGAAGGAGCTTTCCCTCGCGAGCACCCTCCACCTTACTTGCAAATTTGTAGAAAATCGGAACACATTTATTTATCAAAAAATCATTCAAAGAAGGAGGCGCCACTCCCCAACCAGATATCAACAAATCACAAACCCTACATTGACTTCCTAACCTTCCCCAGGTTTCCTATAAATTCCAATTAAAATTAAACCAGTTTAGATTTTTCACTATTCCAAAGGAGAGTTTCCCTTATCCGATAAGATATCAAAAAATTATGTAGACTATAGTAATTTTATCACCTCCTTCCACTTTTCTTATATAACTTTAAAGTACAACGGAGAAGTTTCTGTTCTTTAAAAAAACGATATCCACGATCTACAAATATATATCCTGGAACATTTCAAAAAATCGACGAACATTTTTCGTAGTTTCAAAATGTCGGAGAAGGGAAAGGTCCCCCTCTCCAATAAATTATCAAAAACCCTATATTAATTTCATAACCGCATTCAGCAAGAGAGGAACAAATTCCCTTAATGTCATGCTGCATCTATTGCCTTTAGACATTTTGGCCAAACAGTCAGCGGCAACAACGGCTGTGCGGTTGCGCGAACTATCGCTGTGGTCGGAAAAAGGTTACGGTCACAGTTCTGTCCTCAAAATAATCCACTTTTCGACAAAAAGTTTGAGACTCTAATCCCCAACAGTGAGGCGTGGTGCACACAGTAAAGAATATATAGATTTCTACACTGATGGCTCCAAATTGGATGGACAAGTGGGGTTCGGAGTATATTCTAATGATCTGGAACTTCGAATAGCGAAAATATTACCTAATCACTGTAGTGTTTTTCAGGCTGAAATATTAGCAATAAGAGAGGTGGCGAATTGGCTGAGAAGTAATGTTCCAAAAAATGTGGGCATTAATATATACTCAGACAGTTAACCTGCACTAAAGTCCTTGGACTCTGTGTTCCTCAACTCGAAAACGGCCATCGACTGCCACAAATCTCTCAATGAGATGGCTGAGCAGTACAATATTCACCTAATATGGGTGCCTGGCCATAGGAACATACCGGGGAACTGCGAAGCGGATGAGTTGGCAAGGCTAGGGACTACCTTACATATTCCAGGGGAACTAGAATTTGTTGGTATGCCCATAGCTACCTGCAAGCTCATGCTGCGTGAGAAGGCTGTTATGATGGCAAATGTTCGATGGGAGAATTGCAAGGGTTGTAACGACACCAAGCAAAAATGGACCGATTTTGCAAAAACTATTGGCGCGAAGTATAATGACTATTGTATGAGCTGTCATGATGCGGAGGAAAAAGAATCAATTAAACACCTCTTGTGTGAGTGTCCTGCATTTTGTGTAAAGCACAAGCAACTTTTAGGAGCATATAGCTTCAGATTACTGGCGGATCTGGAAAACGTTAACTTAAGCAGTCTGCTAATGTTTTTGGAACAATCTGGTTGGTTCAACAAAGAAAAATAATCAAGAAGGTTCAGCGGTTAAAACTAGAAGTGCCCATATGTAATAGGTACTTTTAGTTAATGTGGTATCACAATGGACTGAATAGTCTAAGTGAGCCTGAATCTTAATCGGGCTGCCACTTTAACCTAACCTAACCTCCCAATACGTCCTTTGTAAATTTCATGGAAATCGGAGAAGTTTAGTTTTTTCATTGTACTTTAAAAATAGTCCGGCATAGAGAGATCTCCCTCCCCGACCACATATCGAAAAATAAAGTAGTGAGACGCCATCAATAACCTTTCGAGAAAATTTCAAGTAAATTGGGGAACAATTCTTGAAAAGTCGTGCAAAAGTGAGATCCTCATTCCCTACCAGATATCAAACAAGCATATACAGCCGGCCCGAAGCTTAAGTATCCACTACCATGAATCAAATATAATAGTTTCCTCTGCGAGTCCCTCGTCGTAGAGGGTTACTTGAAAATATAGAGAATTTCAGATGGATTTTAAGAAACATACTAACACAAGAAGATCATTTCAAATCACACGTTTCCCAAAGTTAATTTTCAAGTTTAAAAGAACATTTTTCCCTCGACCAAATATTGAAAAATAAGGTAGCGGATATTTGTCTGGAAAATTTGAAGCAAACTGAAAATTTTTTTTTAATTTTTCAATATTTTGGGCAAGGGGGAAGTCCTAAGCGCCAAAATCATCTTAGCAATAATCGAAAAAGTCTAAATTCGACTTTTGTAAAATTCTAAAAAAACATCAATTTCGATATTTTTGCGTCCATATTTATACAAGTCGAGCAATGCGCATATTAATTCTTCGATATTTATTCAAATAGAGAGATACATACATCAAGGATTTATGTGTGTAATTTTGCGTATTAGTATTGTTACAAAATTTCTTAAGAAGCATTTATTATAATAATGCAATTTGTTATTGCCTCAGAATTGACTCTTATTACTATCATATCCAACTCGTTTAATGCTCGTATCACAAGGATAATGAAAATGTTCGCTCCGTATTTCATTTCCTACTGTCGCTATCAAATGCAAAATTACAAGTAACCAAATATCTCTGAAAGGAAACAACATTGTTGCGATTGTATCACAAATTTTTGTACATTTACTCTTCCTTCTCTCGTGTATATTAGTTCAATAGAATCAAATTGCTTATGTGCCTTCACATCACATATCGTTTTCTTGAAATTAACTGAGAATGTCAGAGAACTTTGTAACTGTATAGGTACTTGAATACAGAAACGTTTCCGCTTGCTTGCCTCTTAATTTAACCCATTTTACGTAAAACGAATACCGGTGACATTCGCAATAATTTGAATATTTCATTGTCTGAAGTCAGATGTATTGAATATTCTGTGCGAATTGTTATGGGCGGAATATGTGTAGCTACACCGTCCTCATAACCCCACAAACATTTTTGTAGTTGTCTATCTATAACAAACAAAGAATTTCTTTTACCCCCATGCATAACTTATCAAATCAATCAGGAAGTTTTCATGCGGATGTTATTCTGACAACCATGCGAATAAACATTTTGTGATGCGGGGCTATATGTGTTTATGGTTACCTGTGTTGGAGTATCATTCAGGTCCTTTGTTGCGTACACATAAACTAATAACATTTATTTGACAAATTAAAAAGTAGGGTACTACAAAAGTTACTCAGGAAAAAAGAGAATCAAATAGATTGTTAGGAAAGTGTTAGGGATCTTAGGGAGGCCAAAACAGAAAGAGAGAGAGAGTTGTTTTGGATCTAGTGTTCAAACTAAAGCTGAAATAGATAGCCGGAGCACACATGAAGTTTGTAACTTTTCTTTCAGGGCTGTTCAACATGTCAGCTCCTCTCACAAGTACCGATGAAATGGGCAGACCTTCAGTTTTAAGGGGTTAGGGAAGGTGACGTTGAAAAGAGTATACTGGTATCCCAGTTTCATATCGGCTGATATAATTCCGCTTGTTTTGCACGCTTACTTCTTTTCTCCATCGTACTCGGTCATTATTTCCAAGGCTTTCCTTAATATCGTCATACTCTCCTTGAGTAGTTCTCCAGACCTTTTCTTGTATGGGTCACACCATAGTATTATCATCGTCCTACCGACCGTTACATTGGTTCACATCGTATTATGTGTCGCCGGTACCCGTTCATCCAACTCAGACCGCGTTGTCTCTATGGGATTTTTTTTTTTAAAGCAGGAGGGCTGTGGGTATAATAACCGGGCACCAAAATTGTGAGCAGAGGATGGTAAGTGTAGGGCATGCTTTGACGAAGATTAGACTTCGGAATACTACCTTTGTCACTATCCTGGTTCTACTAAGCAAAGAGTTAACCATATCGGTTAAGAAGTGATTCGGAACCTGTCCAGCTTGGAAACAGGGAGTGGAAACAGACTAGGGAAAACAAACTAGGGAATTAAGGACACAGAGTTCCGGGAATAAAGGAATGGTACGATGGCAAACAGTTAGAGCGCAAACAAGCCGAATAGCAGCTTTTCTATTTCACCTAACCTAATCCCTTAAACCTTAGGGGCTGCTCATATCATCAGTACTGCGTCCGACATGCCAGCTCCTCTCACAAGCATCCATCTTCGATCCATCGGTGTAGCAGTTATTTCCCTGTGGTATCTGTTCTGGGGTCCATTATCCCAGGCTCATCTCACAGGCGTCAGAATTTAACACTTGGCTGCTTCTTCATGTGTCGCAAACGTTCATCTCTATTTCCATATATTCGATAGATAAGTAAGGAATATACACACAAAAAAAATTTCTGATTCAATCACGAAATTAATTGATCCAATTATTTTTTTAATTGAAATGTCTTCAATCACAGAAACGAGAGTATCAATTAAAAAATTAATTGAAGGTCAATTAAAAAATTAATTGATCCAATTAAACAATTAATTGATACTATTAACTTTTGTGATTGATTTTTGTTTCAATTAAAAAATTTGTTGATTCAATTAAATTTTTAATTGAATATTTTTTAAAACTCAATTAAAAATTTAATTGGAAAATTTTTCGTGAAATTTGTTTCTGTGTAGCCATGAAATCGATGCTTTGAATGCTCAGTTTATTTACTCTAATTCATCTTCATTTATATTTGGGGCTCAGCGCCATAAATGCATTGTAGAGGCATATGACAACAAATAATATTTCTTTTTACAAAATGAATATAATTTTTGTGTTATATAATTAATTATACCCTCCACCATAGGATAGGGGGTATATTAACTTTGTCATTCCGTTTGTAACACATCGAAATATTGCTCTAAGACCCCATATATTCTGGGTCGTGGTGAAATTCTGAGTCGATCTGAGCATGTCCATCCGTCCGTCCGTCTGTTGAAATCACGCTAACTTCCGAACGAAACAAGCTATCGACTTGAAACTTGGCACAAGTAGTTGTTATTGATGTAGGTCGGATGGTATTGCAAATGGGCCATATCGGACCACTTTTACGTATAGCCCCCATATAAACGGGCCCCAGATTTGGCTTGCGGATCCTCTAAGAGAAGCATATTTCAACCGATCCGGCTGAAATTTGGTACATGGTGTTGGTATATGGTGTCTAACAACCATGCACATCGGTCCATAATTATATATAGCCCTCATATAAACCGATCCCAAGATTTGGCTTGCGGAGCCTCAAAGAGAAGCAAATTTCATTCGATCTTGCTGAAATTTGGTACATGGTGTTAGTATATGGTCTCTAATAACCATTCTAAAATTGGTCCACATCGGTCCATAATTATATATAGCCCCCATATAAACCGATCCCCAGATTTGGCTTGCGGAGCCTCAAAGAGAAGCAAATTTCATTCGATCTTGCTGAAATTTGGTACATGGTGTCAGTATATGGTCTCTCATAACCATGCTAAAATTGGTCCACATCGGTCCATAATTATATATAGCCCCCATATAAACCGATCGCCAAATTTGGCTTGAGGAGCCTCGAAGAGAAGCAAATTTCATCCGATCCGGTTGAAATTTGGAACATGGTGTTAGTATATGGTCTCTAACAACCGTGCCAGAATTGGTCCATATCGGTGCACATCAGGTCCAGATTTGACCTCCGGAGCCTCTTGAAGGAGCAAAATTCATCCGATCCGGCTCAAATTTGGAACGTTGTGTTAGTATATGGCCGCTAATTGGTCCATATAGGTCTATAGTTATATATAGCTGATCTCTAATCACACAGAAATTGGTCCATATCGGTTCATAATCATGGTTGCCACTCGAGCCAAAAATAATAATTTTATTTCTATATTATTTCTCTTTCTATAGAAAATTTTATTTCTACACCGAAAAAAAGCATACTCGGTTCCAAAGATTTTGTCTTTACTTTAAAAAATTTGGTATTGATTCCGAGCCAAAGAAGCGGAGAATACAAGTAAGGATACTTTTAAGACACAATTCTCTTTTAAAGTTAGGTTTTGTGTACTTGCTTTAGGAAGCAAATTTTAATTTTTCGCTTTCTCATCTTTTTTTCTTCATATGCTATCAAAGTCCTTTAAAAACGAGTTAACGGCAACTTTATTTTCCAAATTAGGACTCGACTTCCAGTAGAAATTATACTATGTTTGAAGTAAAAAACTTCTTTAAAATAAAGTTTTGAAAAACATGTCCTATATTTGAACGATTTTTTGCTTTGTAGTCAAGATGCAAAAAGACAACAAATTTAAAGACAATTTCATTAAATTTAAAGAATTTTTCTGAATTATTAAAGTCAAGTTGACCTTAGCCTATAATTTTTTTCTTTCATGTTAAGATACTCATTTTAAGTCAAATCACCTAATTATAAGGACAATACGACTTCATTGAAAAGTTTATCGACTTTTGGACAAGGAAAATAACTTTATTTTAGAGAAATGCGTCTTCTATGCTAAGCAAAATTTGTATTCGTATTTTAAAGACATGAAATCTTTGACCTCACGACAATATTTTTTTCAGTGTATAGAAAATTTTGTGAAAATTTTATTTCTGTAGATAACTTTGTCAAACTGAATTATATACGTATTTAATCTGTCTTTTTTGATTTAATATATACCACGTATGGACTTACTTACAATTGAGAAGACGGTAAGATACCTTGCCATCGGCAAGCGTTACCGCAACTCAAGTAATTCGATTGTGGATTGCAGTGTTTAGAAGAAGTTTCTACGCAATCCATGGTGGAGGGTACATATGCTAAACTTCGACCTGGCCGAACTGAATGTATGTTACTTCCCAGCAAAAAAATTTGGAAGTTCTTCTAAAGGCACAACTTTAAAAGCACTTCCAGAAGATGCACTCCCCATGATGTTTTTTTATTTTAACTACCCAGGATGTTATTTTAATTCAATTTTTTTAAATTTGGGTTTTCCATACTTTTAATGGGTAATTTTAACTTTTTTGTTTCAAATAGGTTAAAAACAGAGTAAGAATTCATAAAATGGTACAAATCATTTAAATTTTGTCGAAAAAATGCTAAATCCAATCTGAAAAAGTTGTGCATTTTTTAAAATATTTGAGGTCAAACGTTTCCGACAAGCGTTAGAATCCATTAAAAATTATAAAAAATTATAAAAATTATTTATTTGACAAAATATCACAGAATTTTTTAATTTATATCCAAAACATTGAATTCGGATCACACCTAAAGAAGTGATGCAAATTCAGTGCAACGGCTGTTGAAATGGAGGACTTCCGTCTTATGACAAGCCTATGTTAAATTCATCGCTTCTGCGTCAATTTTGCACCACTTCCGGATCCAAAAAGAACATTTTCATTACTTTTTTGGCGACGCTATTTTTGCTGGGTTGTTAAACCTTGAAATAGAACTAATCGACTTTATACACTGTGGTAGCTCATTGTACTTCAAACAACCTGAGTAATCTATTCTTTGTTTCAATTTTTCAAATCTATATCGAGGAACTCTCAAATTTTGTTGATTTCTTGCTTTAAAATAGGTTTGATTCTGATCAAATTTAACCGTGTAATGGCCAATGTTATTAATAGATTTGTCGATAAGAAGCAGAACTTGATATTCATGAAGAGTTTGATCCAATGTGTAAAAGCTCGCATTGTCGTGGTGAAGAGTAATCCGTCTTCGGTTTGTTTTCCAGATTTCTTGGAAGACAACTTGCAAACGTATGGTGGTGTACGACTGAGATTTGACTGTTTTACGTTGTACGATTACGACATGCCCAATTTGTCCGAAAAATTAAGCTATCATTTACATTTACTTTACGTGCACGCAATTTTTTTTTATTTGGCTCACCTTAATTCAACCCTACAGTCGATTGCTGTTTGCTGTCGCGCTCATACGCCTAAATCCATGATTCATCACCTGTTACGATGTCATAGAAGTGATCCAATTTTTGGAGCATTTCTTTCAACCAATTGACACGAGCCTTTTTCTTTTTGAGAGATTGACAAATTGTGTGAGATCCAACGCGAACAATTTTTTGACAGTCAAATGTTCATGCAATATAGAATGTATGCTGGTCTTCCTAATGCCTAAAGTTTTCTCCGTCTCAGTTGGAGCACTTCTTCATTGATTTCCGGAACAACAACTGATTTTGGAATACATTCCCGAAATTTGTCTTGGAGTGAACTACGACCACCGAGGTCTTACTTCACGATACCAGCAATAAACACTGGCATTTGACAGGGCTTCACCTCCAAAAATTGAATTAAGTTAATCGATGCACTATTTGTTCAGTTAATTCATGTCGAAATTTAAATGTTCACGATTTAATTATATTTTTTGGGCAAGATGAATGGTTTAAGTGTGTGTAAACAATACAAATAGCAATCGTATGTAAAAATGTTCTGAGTATATATAACCTCAAAAATTTTGCTTTACGGTAGAGCTGCCAGTCGGCAGATTGCAAAACTTGGGTTGCCCTTTTGTATTAAATCAAATTTTATAATAAAACAAGTAAGCAAAGTCTAAATTCGGGCGGCCGACTATGTTATACCCTGCACCACTTTGTAGATCTAAATTTTCGATACCATATCACATCCGTCAAATGTGTTGGGTGCTATATAAAAAGGTGTGTCCCAAATACATATATTTAAATATCACTCGATTTTGACAGAATTTGATAGACTTTTACAAAATCTATAGACTCAAAATTTAAGTTGGCTAATGCACTAGGGTGGACCACAATTTTAGAAAAAAAATATGGGAAACATTTAAATCTGAAGCAATTTTAAGGAAACTTCGCAAACTTATTTATGATTTATCGCTCGATATATATGTATTAGAAGTTTAGGAAAATTAGAGTCATTTTTACAACTTTTCGACTAAGCAGTGGTGATTTAACAAGGAAAATGCTGGTATTTTGACCATTTTTGTCGAAATCAGAAAAACATATATATGGGAGCTATATCTAAATCTGAACCGATTTCAACCAAATTTGGGAAGCATAGCTATAATGCTAATTCTACTCCCTGTGCAAAATTTCAACTAAATCGGAGTTAAAAATTGGCCTCTGTGGTCATATGAGTGTAGATCGGGCGAAAGCTATATATGGGAGATATATCTAAATCTGAACCGATTTCAACCAAATTTGGCACGCATAGCTACAATGCTAATTCTACTCCCTGTGCAAAATTTCAATTAAATCGTAGCAAAAAATTGGACTCTGTGGTCATATGAGTGTAAATCGGGCGAAAGCTATATATGGGAGCTATATCTAAATCTGAACCGATTTCAACCAAATTTGGCACACATAGCTAAATCGGAGCAAAAAATTGGCCTCTGTGGGCCAATGAGTGTAAATCGAGCGAAAGCTATATATGACAGCTATATCTAAATCTGAACCAATTTGGCTGATATTTTGCAAGCTTTTCGAGACTCATAAACTATTCGGATGTACGGAATTTGAGGAAGATCGGTTTATATACACGCCAATTATGACCAGATCGGCGAAAAATATATATGACAGCTATATCTAAATCTCAACCGATTTTTTCCAAAATCAATAGGGATCGTTTTTGAGCAGAAGCAGGACCCCATACCAAATTTTAGGACAGTCGGACTAAAACTGCGAGCTGTACTTTGCACACAAAAATACATCAACAGACAGACAGACGGACATAGCTAAATCGACTCAGAATTTAATTCTAAGCCGATCCGTATACTAAAAGGTTGGTCTATGATTACTCCTTCTTGGCGTTACATACAAATGCACAAACTTATTATAACCTGTACCACAGTAGTGGTGAAGGGTATAAAAAAATATGGGAAACATTTAAATCTGAAGCAATTTTAAGGAAACTTCGCAAAAGTTTATTTATGATTTATCGCTCGATATATATGTATTAGAAGATTAGGAAAATTAAAGTAATTTTTACAACTTTTCGACTAAGCAGTGGCGATTTTACAATGAAAATGTTGGTATTTTGGCCATTTTTGTCGAAATCAGAAAAACATATATATGGGAGCTATATCTAAATCTGAACCGATTTCAACCAAATTTGGCACGCATTGCTACAATGCTAATTCTACTCCCTGTGCAAAATTTCAACCAAATCGGAGTTAAAAATTAACCTCTGTGATCATATGAGTGTAAATCGGGCGAAAGATATATATGGGAGCTATATCTAAATCTGAACCGATTTCAACCAAATTTGGCACGAATATCCACAATGCTAATTATACTCCCTGTGAAAAATTTCAACTAAATCGGAGCAAAAAATTGGCATCTGTGGTCATATGAGTGTAAATCGGGCGAAAGATATATATGGGAGCTATATCTAAATCTGAACCAATTTGGCTGATATTTTGCAAGTTTTTCGACACTCATAAAATATTCGGATGTACGGAATTTGAGGAAGATCGGTTGATATACACGCCAATTATGACCATATCGGTGAAAAATATATATGGCAGCTATATCTAAATCTGAACCGATTTTTTCCAAAATCAATAGGTATCGTCTTTGAGCCGAAACAGGACCCTATACCAAATTTTAGGACAATCGGATTAAAACTGCGAGCTGTACTTTGCACACAAAAATACACCAACAGACAGACAGACAGACAGACAGACGGACATCGCTTAATCGACTCAGAATTCAATTCTAAGACGATCGGTATACTAAACGATGGGTCTCAAACTTTTCCTTCTTGGCGTTACATACAAATGCACAAACTTATTATACCCTGTACCACAGTAGTGGTGAAGGGTATAAATATGGGAAACATTTAAATATGAAGCAATTTTAAGGAAACTTCCCAAAAGATAATTTATGATTTATCGCTCGATATATATGTATTAGAAGTTTAGGAAAATTAGAGTCATTTTTACATTTTTTCGACTAAGCAGTGGCGATTTTACAAGGAAAATGTTGGTATTTTGACCATTTTTGTCGAAATCAGAAAAAATATATATGGGAGCTACATCTAAATCTGAACCGATTTCAACCAATTTTGGCACGCATAGCTAAAATGCTAATTCTACTCCCTATGCAAAATTTCAACTAAATCGGAGTTCAAAATTGGCCTCTGTGGTCATATGAATGTAAATTGGGCGAAAGCTATATAAGGGAGATATTTCTAAATTCGAACCGATTTCAACCAAATTTGGCATGTATAGCTGCAATGCTAATTCTACTACCTGTGCAAAATTTCAACTAAATCGGTGCAAAAAATTGACCTCTGTGGTCATATGAGTGTAAATCGGGCTATATCTAAATATGAAGCGATTTCAATAAAATTTGGCACATTTGACTATAGTACTAGGTAAGGTTAGGTTAGGTTAGGTTATGTGGCAGCCCGATGTATCAGGCTCACTTAGACTATTCAGTCCATTGTGATACCACAGTGGTGAACATCTCTCTATTCTTCTCTACTATAGTACTAATTGTTCTTCTTGTGCAAAATTTTAAGCAAATTAGGGTAAAACTCTGATATATATATATATATATATATATATATATATATATATATATATATATATATATATATATATATATATATATATATATATATATATATATATATATATATATATATATATATATATATATATATATATATATATATATATATATATATATATATATATATATATATATATATATATATATATATATATATATATATATATATATATATATATATATATATATATATATAGCTCCCATATATCTAATTCTGAACCGATTTCTTCCAAAATCAATTCTGAGCCAAAACACATACTTGTGCCAAATTTGAAGTCGATTGGACTTAAACTGCGACCTAGACTTTGATTACAAAAAAGTGTTCACGGACAGACGGACATGGCTATATCGACTCAGGAACCCACCCTGAGCATTTTTGCCAAAGACACCATATGTCTATCTCGTCTCCTTCTGGGTGTTGCAAACATATGCACTAACTTATAATACCCTGTTCCACAGTGTGGCGCAGGATATAACAAGTCAGATGCGGCATACAGAAAACGGAAAAATCGATGAGAAACGGTTTGCAATGCCCAGAGGGGAGAAGCGAAATAGTCTATGAATTAAATCCTATATAAACAAAGCCAGCCAACTCATAATTGTGCAGTGAGTGTACACATCATGGGCAGCAATTCAAAATTACAACGTAGGGCCCCCTTGTTTATCTCAAATTCATTTAGCAAAAGTGGCTTCGATACCGGTGTGCATAAGAGCGTATTGAAGGACAGTTTCAAGTCGATCAAAATTGTTATGCTTGCAAGTATTCGAACTTGTATTTAGACCTCACGAAAACGTATTTACAATCTCATTTGTTTGAGCTCTTATTCGTATATATGCAACAGTTTCAGTGTGGTTATCAATAAAGTCTGAAGAGGGATGTAAATACTCTCAGTTTTTACTTTTCTGAACGAATAACTGTGAACTATTTTGCATAAATCAATGCAGCGATTGCATACAATGCCAAATCGAAAATCAAATAAATTTGAAAATCACAATGACGTATCCGCCTCACGTTATTGCGAATTTAAAAATTAAACACTGATATTTTTAGGAAGAAATTTTAAATTGAATTAATTTTATTCAAAATAGAATAAGTCGACTTAGTATAAAATGGAATTTATATTCCAACATGTACATGTGCTTCCATCTTCATATCGCCCTATATTTTCTTAGGCCACACTCCATTTGTTGGCTTTGCCACAATACAAGATTCTCACGTACGGATAAATAGCTCTCCCGTTTTATTGCAAAAGCTAGAACTCGATGTGTTTGTGTGTGTGTGCGGGGGGAGGGCAATAGGAAAAGTTTTGTATTCTTTTATGTAAATTTTTATTACAGCATCGTTTTCAGCACACAAACATATGAATTTTTATACACAACACATTTACACATTTGTGCGTGTACAAGAATACATGAGACTCACTCACGACACACTCACTTGAAGTTGAGGTGTTTTGGGAAACAGAAGTAAAAGGGTTTGTCTCGATTTGTACTAAAGTCTGTTTGTTAACTTGGATTTCGTTTTTTTTTTTCAGTTTGTTCACTTTCTGTGCCACACAAAAATGATTTTTGATTTCCCTTAGGCTCTAAGGGAAAATTGTGTAATATGCATTTTAAATCAAGAACTTTTCGAATATCGTAAAGACTGTTACTTTTACTCAAATTATGGGATCACTAGGCCAATTCAGTCCCTCTCCACCTTTGGGGCGAAGAAGAACTTTTGTAGGTCAAAAAATTTTCATATTCGTTCTGGTTTCATTTCGCTAACGACTTTAAAGATACTCTCACACGAGTTGGAATTTTAAATTAGAATATTTATAGTAATTGTCCGTGTGGTGGTATAGATTTCAAGTTGAGATAAAATTTTTCAAATTCGATTTGATATCAGTTTTAAATTAATATTCACTGACATACACCACTTTAATAAGAAGGTGGACCAAAATGTGCACAGAAGAAGAAGAAGATGACTTCCAAAAATCAGTTTGTGTATTATCACTGTGATGAAACTTATCTTTATTTATTTAAATATTTAATATTAATAGTTTCTAATTTATATATGCACAAAAACTCTAGTGACTGCTTTATGACCGACTGCCAATGCCAAGCCTTCAGGAGTCGGACTTGGTATTGAATATTGTATCTGAACATAAAGCCATCTTGGTAAGTAGGAGTAACATTGATTTGGAATACCTGGAATAAGACATAAGCGAACTTTGGAGATAACATCGCTTTAGAGAATTAATACGTAAATGCAAATTTTAATGCAGTAGCTAGAAAAGGGTATAATTAAGTAGGTTTAAAGGAAAACCTATAAATTTTAATTTTAATTTAACACTGTACAGTACCACTGTATTCTAATATAATCTTGTATTGATTGGCTTTCAAGATTTACTTTAATTGCTCGTTGTCTTGAGCTGGAACAATATAAGATTTTGGGTCTTTACGGATTCTTATAAATTGATTTCTCGTGAAAAATTGTAAAATCTATTTTGATATAATCTTGTCTAACCAGACCCGAAAAATAGTTAAATCTGATTACATCTTATTTATATGGAAACTGGAAAATTGAGAAATTTTTTGTTAATCTTATGTACCCTCCACCATGGATTGCGTAGAAACTTCTGCGACTGTCATCCGCAATCGAATTACTTGCGCTGTGGTAATACTTACCGATGGCAAGGTATCTTAGCACTTCTTAACATCGTTTTCTAAATTGTGAGTTAGTCCATACGTGGTATATATTAGAGAAAAAAGTTATGTATAGGTAAGTCTACAAATAATTACGAATCGATATGGTCTTTTGCGCGGTACGTAGGGAGCCAGAATTGAAATATGGGGATCGCTTATATGGGGGCTACAATTATGAACTTGATATGGACCCATTTTTGTGTGATTGGGGATGGATTTATCTGATGGCTATATATAACTATAGACCGATATGGATCTTGCTAGGCAGGGCTGTTAACGGCCATATACTAGCACAATGTACCAAATTTCAACTGACTCGGATGAAATTTGCTCCTCCAAGAGGCTCCAAAACCAAATCTCGGGATCGGTTTATATGGGGGCTATATATAATTATGGACTGATATGGACCAATACCTGCATGGTTGTTAGAGACCATATACTAACACCACGTACTAAATTTCAATCAGATCGTATGAATTTTGCTTATCCACCGGAGGTCAAATCTGGGGATGGGTTTATAGGGGGCTATATATAATTATGGACTGATATGAACCGATTCCTGCATGGTTTTTGGATACCATATACTACCATCACGTACCAAATTTCAACCGAATCGGATGAATTTTGCTCTTCCAATGGGCTCCGGAGGTCAAATCTAGGGATCGGTTTATATGGGGGCTATATATAATTATGTACCGATTTCGACCAATTTTTGCATGGGTGTTTGAGGCCATATATTAACACCACGTACCAAATTTCAACTGAATAAGATGAATTTTGGTCTTCCAAGAGGCTCCGGAGGTCAAATCTGGTGATCGGTTTATATGGGGGCTATATATAATTATGGACCGATGTGGTTGTTAGAGACCATATACAAACACCATGTACCAAATTTCAGCCGGATCGGATGAAATTTGCTTCTCTTAGAGGGTCTGCAAACCAAATTTGGTGGTCCGTTTATATGGGGGCTATACGTAAAAGTGGACCGATATGGCCCATTTGCAATACCATCCGACCTACATCAATAATAACTATGTTACTTGTGCCAAGTTTCAAGTCGATAGCTTGTTTTGTTCGGAAGTTAGCGTGATTTCAACAGACGGACGGACGGACCGACGGACGGACATGCTCAGATCTACTCAGAATTTCACCACGACCCATAATATATATATACTTTAGGGGGTCTTAGAGCAATATTTCGATGTGTTACAAACGGAATGACTAAGTTAATATACCCCATCCTATGGTGGTTCTAAGTAAAAAATTTGAAGCAAGGATTATAAACTTTCTTTTAATTAAAATGTCATTATTTTAAAGAATTTTGTCCTTATGTTAGCATTGCGAAAACTTCGAGTTCTAAAATTTAAATTGCGTAATCTTCCATATTAGGTCAATATTTTTTTCAGTGTATATGCAGAATTATTAACATGAAGCGTTTGTAAAGCTATCAAACTGGAAAACTCTTTTAAAGAGTTGGAAGTCAATGGGGCTGTGGAGTCGAGTCAATTTTGCTCGACTCCGGCTCCGACTCCAGTATTTATTCTTAGCCTCGACTCCGACTGCGACTCCGGAGTCGACTCCAGGTGGTGTACCTAAATCTCATTTTAACAGTATTCCAATTGTACCCTCCATCATGGATTGCGTAGAAACTTCTTCTAAACACTGCCATCCACAATCGAATTACTTAAGTTGCGGTAACGCTTGCCGATGGCAAGGCATCTTAAAACCTCCTAACACCATCTTCTAAATTGTATGACAAAATTTTCTATAGAAAGAAAATTTTGACAAAAATTTCTACAGAAATAAAATTTTAACAAAATTTTCTATAGAAATAAACTTTTGACAAAATTTTCCATAGAAATAAAATCTTGGTAGATTATTTTTGGCTCGAGTGGCAACCATGATTATGAACCGAATAAAATTTGAACAAATTTTTCTATAGAAATAAAATTTTGACTAAATTTTTTATAGAAATAAAATTTTGACAATGATGAAAATTTTATTATGAACCGAATAATATTTTAACAAAATTTTCTATAGAAATACAATTTTGACAAAATTTCCTATAGAAAAAAATTTTGTTAGATTATTTTTGGCTCTAGTGGCAACCATGATTATGGACCGATATGGACCAATTTTTGTGTGATTGAACCAATTTTGGTATGGTTGTTAGCGACCATATACTAACACCACGTTCCTAATTTGAACCGGATCGGATGAATTTTGCTCCTCAAAGAGGCTCCGGAGGTCAAATCTGGAGAACGTTTTATATGGGGGCTATATATAATTATGGACCGATATGGACCAATTCTGGCACGGTTGTTAAAGATCATACATTATGTTCCAAATTACAACCGGATTGGATGAAATTTGCTTCTCTTGGAGACTTCGCAAGCCAAATCTGGGGATGGTTTTATATGGGGGCTATATATAATTATGAACCGATGTGAACCAATTTTTGCATGGTTGTTAGAGACCATATACCAATATCATGTACCAAATTTCAGGCGGATCGGATGAAATTTGCTTCTCTTTGAGGCTCCGCAACCCAAATCTGGGGATCGGTTTATATGGGCGCTTTATATAATTATGGACCGATGTGGACCAATTTTTGCATGGTTGTTAGAGACCATATACCAATACCATGTACCAAATTTCAGCCGGATCGGATGCACTTTGCTTCTCTTTGAGGCTTTGCAAGCCAAATCTAGAGATCGGTTTATATGGGGGCTATATATAATTATGAACCGATGTGGACCAATTTTGCATGGTTGTTAGAGACCATATACCAATACCATGTACCAAATTTCAGCCGGATCGGATGCAATTTGCTTCTCTTTGAGGCTTTGCAAGCCAAATCTGGAGATCGGTTTATATGGGGGCTATATATAATTATGAACCGATGTGGACCAATTTTTGCATGGTTATTAGAGACCATGTACCAACATTATGTACCAAATTTCTGCGGATCGGATGAAATTTGCTTCTCTTTTAGGCTCCGCAAGCCAAATCTGGGGATCGGTTTATATGGGGGCTATATATAATTATGGACCGATGTAAACCAATTTGTGCATGGTTGGTAGAGACCATATACCAAATTTCAGCCGGATGAAATATGCTTCTGTTAGAGGCTTTACAAGCCAAATCTGGGGATCGGTTTATATGGGGGCTATATATAATTAAGGACCGATATGGACCAATTTTTGCATGGTTGTTAGAGACCATATACCAACATCATGTACCAAATTTCAGCCGGATCGGATGAAATTTGCTTCTCTTTTAGGCTCCGCAAGCCAAATCTGGGGATCGGTTTATATGGGGGCTATATATAATTATGGACCGATGTGGACCAATTTTTGCATGGTTGGTAGAGACCATATACTAACAGCATGTTCAAATTTCAGCCGGATCGGATGAAATTTGCTTCTCTTAGAGCTATCGCAAACCAAATTTGGGGGTCCGTTTATATGGGGGCTGTACGTAAAAGTAGACCGATATGGACCAATTTTTGCATGGTTGGTAGAGACCATATACCAACACCATGTACCAAATTTCAGCCGGATCGGATGAAATATGCTTCTGTTAGAGGCTCTAAAAGCCAAATCTGAGGGTCCCTTTATAGGGGGGCTATACGTAAAAGTGGACCGATATGGCCCATTTTCAATACCATCCGACCTACATCGATAACAACTACTTGTGCCAAGTTTCAAGTCGATAGCTTGTTTCGTTCGGAAGTTAGCGTGATTTCAACAGACGGACGGACGGACGGACATGCTTAGATCGACTCAGAATTTCACCACGACCAGGAATGTATATACTTTATGGGGTCTTAGAGCAATATTTCGATGTGTTACAAACGGAATGACAAAGTTAATATACCCCCATCCTATGATGGAGGGTATAATAATTAGACTTCCAGAAGTTTAAGAAGTAAAATTCCAGTATTAATCGATATAGGCATTTTATAAAAAATAAATCTATATAAAAATTAAAAATACACAAAAATCAAATTGTTGGGCTAATCAGATAGAAAGTTTAGATGTTAAAAACTGTAATGTGCCGGATACATATATAAAACAAGTAAGTAAAGTAAGAAGTCGGGCGAGGCCGACTATATCATACCCTAAACCACCCTTACTGAATTAGTAAACATGAGCATTTGTGGGGTAACATTGATATACTCGTAGGTATGGGAGATAAACCGCAGTTGCATATTTAAGAAAATTAACTATTTGACTATATCTCATAGTCAGTGTTGCCAGGGAAAATGTTCGGTTTACCCTACAAGGACAAAAAAAGTTCCCTACTTTCCCGTACAATTTTACAAAACAAAAATGGTTCTGAGTACTTTATTATCTTAAAACATGAAAATGCAATGTATATAACCTAGAAAATAAATTTGTATTACCACCACGGTTGCCACAGTTGGTAGAATTCTACCAAAAATAGTATTTTTTTTGTTAAATCTCTATAGAAATACTATTTTTGAAAAAGTTTCTATAAACAAATTTTTGTGAGATTTTTTTCTATAGAAATATAATGTTGACAATAAATTTTATAGAAATAAAATTTTGAGAAAAAAATTCATAGAAATAACATTTTTTTATATTTTTTATAGAAATAATATTTTGAAAACAAGTATATACAGCCGCAAGTTCGGCCAGGCCGAATCTTATGTACCCACCACCATGGATTGCGTAGAAACTTCTACGAAAGACTGTCATCCACAATCGAATTACTTGGGTTGTGGTATCTTAAAACTTCTTATTCCTGCATGGTTGTTGGATACCATATACTAACATCACGTACCAAATTTCAACCGAATGGGAAGTATTTTGCTCTTCCAAGGGGCTCTGGAGGTCAAATCTGGGGATCGGTTTATATGGGGCCTATATATAATTATGGACCAATATCGACCAATTTTTGCATGGGAGTTTGAGGAGTACCAAATTTCAACTGAATCAGATGAATTTTGGTCTTCCAAGAGGTTCCGGAGGTCAAATCTGGTCATCGGTTTATATGGGGGCTATATATAATTATGAGCCGATGTGGACCAATTTTTGCATGGTTGTTAGAGACCATATACTAACATCACGTACCAAATTTCAGCCATATCGGATGAAATTTGCTTCTCTTAGAGGCCTCGCAAGCCAAATCGGGGGATCGGTTTATATGGGGGCTATATATAATTATGGACCGATGTGGACCAATTTTTGCATGGTTGTTCGAGACCATATACTAACACCATGTACCAAATTTCAGCCGGATCGGATGAAATTTGCTTCTATTAGAGGCCTCGCAAGCCAAATCGGGGGATCGGTTTATATGGGGGCTATATATAATTATGGACCGATGTGGACCAATTTTTGCATGGTTGTTAGAGACCATATACTAACACCATGTACCAAATTTCAGCCGGATGGGATGAAATTTGCTTCTCTTAGGGGCCTCGGAAGCCAAATCGGGGGATCGGTTTATATGGGGGCTATATATAATTATGGACCGATGTGGACCAATTTTTGCATGGTTGTTCGAGACCATATACTAACACCATGTACGAAATTTCAGCCGGATCGGATGAAATTTGCTTCTCTTAGAGGCCTCGCAAGCCAAATTTTGGGGTCCGTTTATATGGGGGCTATACGTAAAAGTGGACCGATATGGCCCATTTGCAATACCATCCGACCTACATCAATAACAACTACTTGTGCCAAGTTTCAAGTCGATAGCTTGTTTCGTTCGGAAGTTAGCGTGATTTCAACAGACGGACGGACGGACGGACGGACGGACGGACATGCTCAGATCGACTCAGAATTTCACCACGACCCGGAATATATATACTTTATGGGGTCTTAGAGCAATATTTCGATGTGTTACAAACGGAATGACAAAGTTAATATACCCCCCATCCTATGGTGGTGGGTATAAAAAAATTCTATAGAAATACAATTTTGACAAAATGTTCTATAGAAATAAAATGTTGACAAAATTTTCTACAGGAATAGTTTTAACAAAAATTTCTATAGAAATATTTGTTTGGTAGATTTGTGGTAATCTTCAAATTTTATTAGAATTCTTTTGGCACTAGTGGTAACTGTTGTTACCAGGCATTGTTAAAGATCAAGCCTTGCCGGGTTCTAATTTCCTCCTCTAGAGCCACCAAAATGTAAAAATTATTACAAATTGTGTTGAGTGAAAATGTCTCTACATTATGGCCCTACGTCCCTACAAAACGCAAAATATTAGAAAAACCCTACGTATAAGGAATTTCCCCTACTTCTAGCAACGCTGGCTGTAGTTGATATTGCACCTACGGAGTTAGTATGCCACGAATTTATTATTGAGCCCATTATAAAGATTTATTATCCACACTATCAATTAGTGTGGGTAATAAATCCAAATTTGTAAAATTCGAGCAATATTCTTATGTAAGAGCTACAAGTACGTATAAATACGATCGGCTAGTACATCAAAATCTGAAATTTGAGTAGAAATGAGGCCTCTATGGTCAAACATAAGGTTATTAGGCGCAAATTTTTCAAAATCGGGCGATATATATGGGAGCTATATCTACATCTCAACCGATTCGATGAAATTTTGCACATACCGTTAGTGTTATAGAGGATTATATTTGGCCAACTTTGAGTACTATCGGTTGATAAATAAGGGTTTTATAAACAAATGTAGAAAAATTGGGTGGTACATATATATGGGAGCTATATTTAAATCTGAACCGATTTCTTCCAAATTCAATAGCGTTCGTTTTTATGCCCAAACAATTCCCTATGCCAAATTTCATCGAAATCGGTTAATAATTGCGACCGGAATCCTGTGAACAACAAATACATGGACAGACGGACGGACACCAAGCGCTAGATCGACTCAGGAGGTGATTCTGAGTCGATCGGTATATATTTTATATATTTTATTTATAGGTCTAAAATCAATATTTCTGGTAGGCACATTTTTTGGCAGATCAAACTTATTATACCCTGACCACTATGTGGTTTAGGGTATAAAAAACAAACATGACTCGTATTATATATAAATAGATAGGTTAGGTTAGGTTAGGTTATGTGGCAGCCCGATGTATCAGGCTCACTTAGAGTATTCAGTCCATTTTGATACCACAGTGGTGAACTTCTCTCTTATCACTGAGTGCTGCCCGATTCCATGTTAAGCTCAATGACAACGGACCTCCTTTTTATAGCCGAGTACGAACAGCGTTCCACATTCCAGTGAAACCACTTAGAGAAGCTTTGAAACCCTCAGAAATGTCACCAGCATTACTGAGGTGGGATAATCCACCGCTGAAAAACTTTTTGGTGATCGGTCGTAGCAGGAATCGAACCCACGACCTTGTGTATGCAAGGCGGGCATGCTAACCATTGCACCACGTTGGCTCCCTTAAATAGATGGATCTGTTTAGATCCAAAAATGAGACAGATCTAATGCTACAGACAAAATTTGAAATGGTAGCAGATATCAAATTGTATCAAATCCTTCTTAATTTTCACTCGGGTTTTTAGATTTGGCGACCAACTCATCCCTGACATTAACATATTCAGTGTTTTTTGGTGATCGGGGAAACTGGGGTTGCTCAACTACAATGATTTCTGCTGTTTGATTGCTCGAATTTAATGAATTTGTTTTAGGTTAGGTTAGATGAGGGTTAGGTTCGATTTATATCCAGTCCATTGCACTATGATCGGAAATTGAAAAATTCCTCGAGAAATAACATTTTGTATAATTAGATATAATTCTCTGGGTATTATACCTAATTCCGTCCATGTGTGTTTGTTGTTCGCAGGATTCCGGTCGCAATTATTCATCGATTTTCATGAAATTTGGTACGTGTTTTCTTGGCATAAGGAAGAACACTGTTGAATTTGGATGAAAAATCGGGAGAATGTTAGATATAGCCGCCATACATATGTATAGCTCGATCGTCTTCAAATTTAACACAAAGTAATTTTTAGAGTTTTCTTAGAGTATGCAAAATTTCATAAAATTCGGTTCAGACTTGGATATATTTATATGAATCGCTTTATTTTCCCAATTTTAACTATAAAAACCTTATTTATTAACCGATTTTATTGAAATTTTAAACTTTTCTATAGCACTTACTAAACCTTAAAAAAATTATCGAAATCGATTCAAATTTCGATATAACTTCCATATATATCTATCGCCAATTTTCCCAATTTTATCCATAGGACCCTTATTTTGGTTCCCTTGTGGCTTTTTCACTTCCTTTTAACATATTTATTTGTGTTTTAATTAATTTGTTTAAGTCTTCGTTGGTTTATGCTTTTCTGCAAAAAAAGCAAAAATAATCCGCTAGTTTTATCTTTAAAAATTAAATTTATTTTACAATGGGCAGGTTTGGGCATACAAACTTTACAACACGTAAAATTACACTCCCTCTACATCTATTCCCCGAAAATTTACGTATGAACTGAAATAAACAGAACTGTTCAAACCACAAATACAAGTTCAAAAACAAAAATATGTTTTAAAGTGTTTAAAACATTTTGAACTACTTATCTCTTCTCTTAGAATCCACATTTAGAAGTTTTCTTTATTTACTTTTATTGCGAAAAAAATTCAGATTTTTTGCAGCTGTTTTGCGATTTCCGCCCATAGTGCATATTACACATAGGCACTTCTAGGTTTTACTGTTGAACTCAGCCGACTATTTCTTTCTGTTGAATCAACGTGATTGCTCCAAAAATAATGAGCACTTTTGATATGTGTCACTGTATTGCCAAAATGTTTGAAAAAATTAATAAGTACTATATCTCTAAATTTTCCCTGTCTGCTGTTATGCTGTATTTCTTAGGCACATGTTAGGTAGTCTATTTCGTTTCCGAAGCAAATTAAGTTATTCATCTTTAATTTGCTTTCCTCTAAAGATAACGATTTTCAGTATATGACTGTTGGTTTGTATCGATATAAATGCCTAGCTGAGCATCCTTTATGTAAAGACTCTCAAAACTTTTGTTTTCGTTTTACTTTCCAAAATAATTGCCAGAAGATGCAAACTAAAGAGCAGTTCTATTCACTTCGATACGAAATTCTCGGTAAAAATATTCACACAACACACTGTGCAAACGCTTGGCTCTGCTCCATGATGAACAAATTGAAAGATCTTAATTCTTGGGTATTCTTGTTATTGAAATATCGATTCAATAAATGGTTATGGGTTAGGGACATTATTTTTATGGAGGATTGAATAAGTTCATCATTAGGTTTGCAATTCATGGAAGGCCCATATAAATTTGATCAGGTTGAAATGTTAAGATTATTCGAAGATATTAGTCTATCTGTGGTAAAGCTGAAATTCTGATTCCGACGGCAACCATAGTTGTTAGAATTGTACCAAAAATGGTAGATTTTTACTGTTTTTGGTAGATTGGTTGTATAAGCTGTGCTGAAAAATAAACTTTGGAGAGTTAAGGAATTCAAATTTGAAATAAACCAGAAAAGGAACCCTTTTGAAATATGTATGAGATAGAGAAAAAATAAAATTTTAATTTGCAATGAGGAATTGAAAATTGTTATACCACATAGGGATTAGGGGTTACCTACCAGAAATTGATTGATTTTAGACCTCATAAAATATATAACGATTGACTAATCTCCTGGGTACTTCTTGGCCTTGGTGTTCATCCGTCTGTCCATTTATATATTGTTTGTAGTATTCCGGTGGCAATTATTAAGCGAGTTTGATGAAATTTGGTACAGTGTTTTTTTTTTTTTGCATAATGACCAAAGCTGAGAAGAATCGGACCAAAAAATTTATTTATAGTTCCCAAATATGTGTATTGCACGATTTCGACAAATAAGGATATATTGCGCTTATTCACTAACTGATCATGGTTTAATTAAATCTTTTGCAGCACTCTTCAAATTCGTACACAATCATAAAAATCGGTTCAGATTTACATATAGCTCCCACATATGTATATGTGTATAGACCAATTATTACATGTGTATAGCCCGATTTTTACCCTTATTAATAATCGATCATACTAAACATCGGCAAAATGTAATCTTCTACAGCATTAACTATATCTGCATCATAGAAATCGGTTCAGATTTATATGTAGCTCCCATGTATATCCCAGCAAAAAATTTGGAAGTTCTTCCCAAGGCACAACTTTAAAAGAACTTCCAAAAATGCTCTCCCAAAGATGTTCTTTATTTTAACTGCACAGGAAGTTCATTTGAGTTAATTTCTTTATAAGTCGTTTTTTATACCCACCACCATAGAATGGTGACGGGGTATAATAAGTTTGTCATTCCGTTTGTAACGCATCGAAATATCGATTTCCGACTATATAAAGTATATATATTCTTGATCAGGGAGAAATTCTAAGACGATATAAGCATGTCCGTCTGTCCGTCTGTCCGTCTGTCTGTCTGTCTGGCTGTCTGTTGTAATCACGCTACAGCATTCAATAATGGAGCTATCGTCCTGAAATTTGGCACAGAATCGTCTTTTGTCTGCGCGCAGGTCAAGTTCGAAGATGGGCTATATCGGGCCATGTTTTGGTATAGCCCCCATATAAACCGACCTCCCGATTTGGGGTCTTTCGCTTATAGAAACCGTAGTTTTCATCCAATTTGCGCGAAATTGAAAATCTAAAAATATTTTGGGACCTTGAAGAGGTGTGCCAAAAATGGTGAGTGTCGGTCCATGTTTTGGTATAGCCCCCATATAAACCGACCTCCCGATTTGGGGTCTTTCGCTTATAGAAACCGTAGTTTTCATCCAATTTGCGCGAAATTGAAAATCTAGAGGTATTTTGGGACCTTGAAGGGGTGTGCCAAAAATGGTGAGTGTCGGTCCATGGTTTGGTATAGCCCCCATATAAACCGACCTCCCGATTTGGGGTCTTTCGCTTATAGAAACCGTAGTTTTCATCCAATTTGCGCGAAATTGAAAATCTAGAGATATTTTGGGACCTTGAAGAGGTGTGCCAAAAATGGTGAGTGTCGGTCCATGTTTTGGTATAGCCCCCATATAAACCGACCTCCCGATTTTACTTCTTGGGCTTATAGAAACCGTAGTTTTTATCCAATTTGCCTGAAATTGGAAATCTAGAGGTATTTTGGGACCTTGAAGAGGTGTGCCAAAAATGGTGAGTGTCGGTCCATGTTTTGGTATAGCCCCCATATAAACCGACCTCCCGATTTTACTTCTTGGGCTTATAGAAACCGTAGTTTTTATCCAATTTGCCTGAAATTGTAAATATTCTCGTATTTAAGGCTCACAAAAACGTGTATCGGATTAAGTTTTTATCGGTCCATTTGGTAATGCCTCCATATAGACCAATTTCACTTCTTGTGAGTATAGAAGGCGCACTGATCATGAAAATTGCTTGAAACTCAATGTAAAATTTCCAGATTTTATTTTTCGGGTGAAAATCTACAGATTTAAAATTTCAAATCAAGACGTTATTTTATAATTTTCTTGCACACTTACAAGAGATGTTAATGATTCCTCTAAAACTCAAACAAAAATGGTTCTTATAAATCCAGAATCTGATATAGTCCTCCTAGGTGAAATCTTTAAATGTATCTTCGGGAAGTGTCCTCAAGTCCTCAAGCCCTCCTGAAATTTCAAAGGAAATCCTAATATTTGGTTCATGGTGGTGGGTATTTAAGATTCGGCCCGGCCGAACTTACTGCTGTATATACTTGTTTCATATTTTTAATGGAAAATTTATTTTTTGTGTCTCAAATAGGTTAAAAACAGATTAAGAATTAATAAAATGGTACAAATTATTTAAATTTAGCCGAAAAAGATGCTAAATCCTTTGTAGAAAATTTTCGAATTTTTGAAAATATTTGATCACAAACGTTCCAGATCCGCGTAATAATGCATTAAAAATCATAAAAAAGCAAAAATTTTTTATTTGTCAAAATATCACAAAATTTCTTAATTCACATCCAAAACACTGCATTCGCCTCACACTTTAAGAAGTGATGTAAATTCAGTGCAGCGGCTGTTGAAATGGTGGACATCCGTCCTATGACAAGCCCGTGTTAAGTTCATCGCTTCTGCGTCAATTTGCACCACTTCCGGATCCAAAAAAAACATTTTCACTACTTTTTTGGCGACGCTTTTTTTGCTGGGATGTATTGGCATTTGCAGGAATTTGGCCCCTATTTATTAATACATCTTACTCAATGTTGGCAGAATGTATAGTTGCACAAAATTGTCCAAATCTGAATGAAATTTTCCTATTTTTGAGTATATCTCAAACATTTTGTGAACTAAACGTGGGTATTAAATTCAATGACATTACAAATAAGTCCAATATGAACTAACGCTAACGAAAATTTGTCGCACAATGATTTTGTTCTTTAGTTTTATTTCCTTTTTCTCCTATGAGAGTGTGTAATTTCGTGAACTGCAGTTAAAAAGTACAACAGGACATTAAATGTACGTGGTTTTAAGAACGATTTGTGCAAATCTCAAAATGTGGAGTACAATTCAGTTAAATTTTCGCACGAGGAAGTTCATTCTTGCTATAAAACATCCAGCAAAACACATCGAGGTTGCTCCACAAACATTTCATCCTGGAATCCCCCATCAAGTTTTTCCACTTCCGATGCTGTCCTTTTGGACATGTCCACCAACATTTCTTTTAAAGCGCATCCCGGGATCTCCTATCGAGTTTTTTTCACTTCCGCTGGTGAGATTTGAACCAGCGTTCTTTATAATTAAGAACATCTCAGAAAGTAGTTTGAATGTCATGCCGTGGTGTCATATTAGGTTCATGTCACAAGCATTTGAATAGACGTTTTGATGCATCATGTTCAACTCCCGGTGAAAGCGAAGAACTTTTTTCAAATTGTAAAAATTAGATAATAAGATTATAAAAGTGTAACAAAAAATAGTGATAAAAACAAGAATATACGGCCGTAAGTTCGGCCAGACCGAATCTTATCTACCCTTTACCATGGATTGCGTAGAAACTTCTACTAAAGACGGTTATCCACAATTGAACTACTTGGGATGAGGCCGATGGCAAGGTATCTTAAAACTTCTTAACATCATCTTCTAAATTGTAAGTTAGTCCATGCGGGATATATATTAGCCAAAACAAAGATCGATTAAATACTTATATATTCAGTTCTTCACCGGTATATATGGGGAAGAAACAATTACGAACTGATATGAACTCTTGTGTGACAATTATAGAGCCAGAATGGAAATATTGGGGGTCGCTTTATATAGGGGCTATATACAATTATGAACACGAGTCTACCAAAAATGGCCGATTTTTTCATGTATGGATTGGCAGAATTCTTGATGTTTTGCAAAATATTCCTCTCCAACTAAGAGTTGCTTCATAAATTTTCTATAGAAATAATATTTTGACAAAATTTTCTATAGAAATTATATCTTGACAAAATTTCATAAAGAAATAAAATGTTGACAAAATTTTCTATAGAAATAAAATTTTGACAAAATTTTCTACAGAAAAAAAATTTTGACAAAAGTTTTCTATAGAAATTAAATTTTGACAAAATTTTTTATAGAAATATAAAACTTTGACATAATTTTCTATGGCAATCGTTATTTTTCGGTGATTGGGGATCCGTTTATCTGGGGGCTATATATAAATATAGATCGATGCGGACCAATTTCGGCATGGTTTTTATTAGCCATATACTAGCACAATGTACCATATTTCAACCGGATCGGGTGAATTTTGCTCCTTCAAGAAACTCCGGAGGTCAAACCTGGGGATCGGTTTATATGGGGGCTATATATAATTATGAACCGATATGGACCAATTGTGGCACGGTTGTTAGAGACCATATACTAATACCACGTACCAAATTTCAACCGGATCGGATGA
The DNA here is from genome assembly GCF_050003625.1 of Haematobia irritans. Taxonomy (NCBI): domain Eukaryota; kingdom Metazoa; phylum Arthropoda; class Insecta; order Diptera; family Muscidae; genus Haematobia; species Haematobia irritans. The sequence goes on along the minus strand of NC_134399.1, from coordinate 39,558,178 downwards.
AATTTGCTTCTCTTTGAGGCTCCGCAAGCCAAATCTGAGGATCGGTTTATATGGGGGCTATATATAATTATGGACCGATGTGGACCAATTTTTGTATGATTGTTTATTATTTCAGCCGGATCGGATGAAATTTTCTTCTCTTTGAGGCTCCGCAAGCCAAATCTGGGGATCGGTTTATATGGGGGCTATATATTATTATGGTCCGATGTGGACCAATTGGTCTCTAACAATACCATATACCAATGCCATGTGCTAAATTTCAGTCAGATCGGATGAAATATGCTTCTCTTAGAAGCTCCGCAAGCCAAATCTGGGAATCGGTTTATATGGGAGCTATATATAATTATGGACCGATATGGATAATTTTTTGCGTGGTTGTTAAAAACCATATACTAACATCACATACTAAATTTCAACCTGATAGGATAAATGTTACTCCTCCAAGAGGCTTCGGAGGTCAAATCTAGGGATCGATATATATGGAGGCTATATATGGTTATGGACCGATATGAACCAATTTTTGTATGGTTGTTAGAGACCATATACCAATGCCATGTACTAAATTTCAGCCAGATCGGATGAAATATGCTTCCCTTAGAGGCTCCGCAATCCAAATCTGGGGGCCGTTTATATCGGGCTATATGTAAAAGTAGTCTGATATGGCCCATTTGCAATACCATCCGTCCTACATCAATAACAACTACTTGTGCCAAGTTTCAAGTCGATAGCCTGTTTCGTTCGGAAGTTAGCGTGATTTCAACAGACGGACGGACATGCTCAGATCGACTCAGAATTTCACCACGACCCAGAATACATATACTTTATGGGGTCTTAGAGCAATATTTCGATGTGTTACAAACGGAATGACAAAGTTAATATACCCCCCATCCTATGGTGGAGGGTATAATAAAAAGTTAAATTAAAAAAAATTGTTTTTTTTTTTTAAATTTCTTCATCCAAATGAACTTCCAAGGCACAACTTTTAAAGCAATGCAAAGGATCCAAAAAATTGAGTACTTCCGTCCTATGACAAGCCCATGTAAAATTCATTGGAGATGATCAAAGTTTGCACTACTTCCGGATCACAATTTGGGGATCCAAACTACTTTTTTGTAAGGTCTTGTTTTTTTGCTGGGCAGTTTACTATTTATCTATGTACCAAAATTGGTATGGATCATTTGAGTCGCAGTCGGGGTCAACATTTACATTAAATTACTCTCGAATAAAATAAAGATTTCATGCGGTTTTCTTAATTTTTAAACGTTTTTTCAACATTTTCCTATAGATCTTAAAACTTAACCATTAGTTGTTTAATTATAATGTAAATAATATTCTCTTAAAATTTTCGACAAAATTGGAAAATTTTGATTTGAGTTATGGCTCTAAAATTGTGAAATGTAATGTTTCCAATGTTTAAATCATTCGAAATTTTCTTCATCAGTCTGTAATCAATTAAATTCATAGTGTAGGGTATATAAGCATAGGCTGGGAAGATTTTCTCTATTTCTTTTTTCTAGTAGGAAATTTCAAGCAACCCTATTGCCATTTTCTACGAGATGACTATTATTATAAGCGGCCGTGCTATGAATAGTGAAAAACCCATTTTTTTAATAAAAAAAATGTTCCCCAAACTTAGCAACCAGCCAAGCCACCTACATAGTTCTTGGAAAACTTCTCGCTTAGGCCATTATCAACACTTTTTTAGTGTTCATTCTTTTTTCCATTTTAGTGTTGGTTTGGGTAAAAATATTCTGCCCGTCTGATATAAATTCATAACTGTTAACACAATTCTATTTTATGATTATCATATTTACGTTCAATACTGTTTCATTTGGTTTCTGAAGGAGCACATTGTAGCAATGTTGATGTTTGACTTCGTTTTTAGTTTTTTTTTTTCTTTTTTTTCCCTTCTAAGAGTATATTATGGGTCATTCAAATCTCAATTCATAAATAAATTTCATATTTGAATAGAAATGTTTGTCGAACACAGAATCGTAAAGGTGTTGAGTTGTGAAGTGTAACGAGAATATTTAAGAAAATCCCATTTAAATGACCATTTGAAACTAATAAAAGTTAACTTTTGTTATACCCACCACCATAGGATGGGGGGTATATTAACTTTGTCATTCCGTTTGTAACACATCGAAATATTGCTCTAAGACCCCATAAAGTATATATATTCTGGGTCGTGGTGAAATTCTGAGTCGATCTGAGCATGTCCGTCCGTCCGTCCGTCCGTCCGTCCGTCCGTCCGTCCGTCTGTTGAAATCACGCTAACTTCCGAACGAAACAAGCTATCGACTTGAAACTTGGCACAAGTAGTTGTTATTGATGTAGGTCGGATGGTATTGCAAATGGGCCATATCGGTCCACTTTTACGTATAGCCCCCATATAAACGGACCCCAAAATTTGGCTTGCGAGGCCTCTAAGAGTAGCAAATTTCATCCGATCCGGCTGAAATTTGGTACATGGTGTTAGTATATGGTCTCTAACAACCATGCAAAAATTGGTCCACATCGGTCCATAATTATATATAGCCCCCATATAAACCGATCCCCCGATTTGGCTTGCGAGGCCCCTAAGAGAAGCAAATTTCATCCGATCCGGCTGAAATTTGGTACATGGTGTTAGTATATGGTCTCTAACAACCATGCAAAAATTGGTCCACATCGGTCCATAATTATATATAGCCCCCATATAAACCGATCCCCCGATTTGGCTTGCGAGGCCCCTAAGAGAAGCAAATTTCATCCGATCCGGCTGAAATTTGGTACATGGTGTCAGTATATGGTCTCTAACAACCATGCAAAAATTGGTCCACATCGGTCCATAATTATATATAGCTCCCATATAAACCGATCCCCCGATTTGGCTTGCGAGGCCCCTAAGAGAAGCAAATTTCATCCGATCCGGCTGAAATTTGGTACATGGTGTCAGTATATGGTCTCTAACAACCATGCAAAAATTGGTCCACATCGGTCCATAATTATATATAGCCCCCATATAAACCGATCCCCCGATTTGGCTTGCGAGGCCTCTAAGAGAAGCAAATTTCATCCGATCCGGCTGAAATTTGGTACATGGTGTTAGTATATGGTCTCGAACAACCATGCAAAAATTGGTCCACATCGGTCCATAATTATATATAGCCCCCATATAAACCGATCCCCCGATTTGGCTTGCGAGGCCTCTAAGAGAAGCAAATTTCATCCGATATGGCTGAAATTTGGTACGTGATGTTAGTATATGGTCTCTAACAACCATGCAAAAATTGGTCCACATCGGCTCATAATTATATATAGCCCCCATATAAACCGATCACCAGATTTGACCTCCGGAACCTCTTGGAAGACCAAAATTCATCTGATTCAGTTGAAATTTGGTACGTGGTGTTAATATATGGCCTCAAACTCCCATGCAAAAATTGGTCGATATCGGTCCATAATTATATATAGGCCCCATATAAACCGATCCCCAGATTTGACCTCCAGAGCCCCTTGGAAGAGCAAAATACTTCCCATTCGGTTGAAATTTGGTACGTGATGTTAGTATATGGTATCCAACAACCATGCAGGAATAAGAAGTTTTAAGATACCACAACCCAAGTAATTCGATTGTGGATGACAGTCTTTCGTAGAAGTTTCTACACAATCCATGGTGGTGGGTACATAAGATTCGGCCTGGCCGAACTTGCGGCCGTATATACTTGTTTTTTTTTTATTTTGGATTCTCTTCTAGGACTTTTGCAAATGTAAAGAGGTTCTATTTGAAGTTTTATAATATATACAGTTATTTTTATTATTTTTTTTTTCGAAGGCATACAACTACGAAAGAGGGGATGAATTTAGGTTTTTCCCATAATGTAAACTGCATAAATACATAGAAATGTTGCCTGGGTATCCGTTAACTATGATGAACTTTCCCTCCATGTTATTGAATTCTCAGGCCTTTAAAGCTTTCTAGCCATAATAACTCCCATTACTTTGCAAATTTGTACGATTCAAATTGCGAATATAGGAAGGGTTTCAGAAATATGTATTTATATATAAGCATTTCCATAGTTAAGGGCATTAAGGGGTACATTTTTATGGGAGTTTTATCAAAATCTTAACAGAAATATCTGATATTAGGAGCTATAGTTAGTTTTGTACCTGCAGAGTTATTATGTGGGTAACACATTCAAGGCAATATATTTATGTAAGAGTTATATTTTTTATACCCTGCGCCACACTGTGGAACAGGGTATTATAATATATTATAATACATAATATATATTGCAACACCCAGAAGGAGACGAGATAGACACATGGTGCCTTTCGCAAAAATGTTCAGGGTGGGCTCCTGAGTCGATATAGCCATGTCCGTCTGTCCGTGAACACATTTTTGTAAACAAAGTCTAGGTCGCAGTTTTAGTCAAATAGACCTCGAGTTTGGCACAAGTATGTGTTTTGGCTCAGAATAGAACCCTATTGATTTTGGAAGAAATCGGTTCAGATTTAGATATAGCTCCCATATATACATATCGCCCAATATGGAGTTATATGGCCCCAGAAGCCAGAGTTTTACCCTAATTTGCTTAAAATTTTTGCACAAGAAGAACAATTAGTACTATAGTCAAGTGTGCCAAATTTTACTGAAATCGGTTCAGATTTAGATATAGCTCCCATATATATCGTTCGCCCGATTTACACTCCTATGACCACAGTGACCAATCTTTTACTCCGATCTAATTGAAAATTTGCACAGGGAGTAGAATTAGAATTGTAGCTATGCGTGCAAAATTTGGTTAAAATCGGTTCAGATTTAGATATAGCTCTCATTTGTATGTTTTTCTGATTTCGACAAAAATGGTCAAAATAGCAACATTTTCCTTGTAAAATCGCCCCTGGTTACTCGAAAAGTTGTAAAAATGACTCTAATTTTCCTAAACTTCTAATACATATATATCGAGCGATAAATCATAAATAAACTTTTGGGAAGTTTCCTTAAAATTGCTTCAGATTTAAATGTTTCCCATATTTATACCCTTCACCACTACTGTGGTACAGGCATAAGCGTAGGAAGGCCTCTGGGGAGGGGGCTTAGACCCCCCCAGAAAAATTTTAGCCCCCCCCCAGAATTTGAAAACCTATTTACGATTTTACATTTTTATAAAAATTAAACAAGTATATACTCGTACAACGCACAAAGTTCCACTAAAGACTTTCATGCACAATCGAATTACTTGGGTTGTGGTAGAAGTCTGATATTTATGAAATAAAACTGTGGTTGAACTTATGATTTAGTTGAATAAAAAATAGTAATTGATATTAAAACTATTCTTTCATAAATTAATATTTTAATAATGCTGCAAAAAAGCGTCGCCAAAAAAATAAGTGAAAATGTTCTTTTTGGGTCTGGAAGTGGTACAAAATTGGCGGAGAAGTGATGAATGTAATATGAACTTGTCATAGAATGAATGTCCACCGTTTCAACAACCGCTGCAATGAATTTGCATCACTTCTTAAAGTGTGATCCGAGTTCAGTGTTTTGAATGTGAATTAAAAATTTTGTGATAATTTCCAAAATAAATAATTTTTATACTTTTTATGATTTTTAATGCATTCTAACGCTTGTTTGAAACGTTTTTTCAAATATTATCGATTTTTCTATAATGGATTTAGAATTTTTGTGGCAAAATTTGAATAATTTGTACCATTTTATTTATTCTTACTCTTTTTTTAAACTATTTAAAAAATGAAAACAAAAAAATACGCATTAAAATATAAAAAAATGAAGCAAAAAACTTCCTGTGTAGTTAAAATAGTTAACTTCTTTGTGAAGACATTTTTGGAAGTGCTTAAAAGTTTTGCCTTTAGAACAACTCCCATTTTTTTGCTGGGAATAGTGTGGAACTACCCTACGGGAAATGGATCAACCACAGAACTGGTACAGGACTAGTCCCTGCACGCACAGAAAAACCATGTTTGGACATGGTTGCCGCATCCATTTAATGCTTATCTAGAGCATGTAATTGCCGCGAAAACCATGTATTTTGTCTTTGTAAAAATAGTTTTCGAGCGGAGAAAAATGTATGGTGGCAATAAGCACTTGAATGGTTCTCAAATACCGCAAACATGTTTTATCATTTAAATGATAGAATTTGAAACCATTAAATGGTCGGGAAAATCATGTTCCTGACCATTCCATTTTTTTACTTTTTTACAGGGAAAAAAGTATTTTTATAGGTTGAGTATAGACATGTCTAGAACCATTACATGGCCATAAAGACCATTTACATTTTTTTCGTGACCATTTAATTTTTTGCACTTTTTTGCAGCGAAAAGAATTTTATAAAAACATTGACCAGGTACACACGATTTTCATTTTGCGCGTCAGTCGTGTGTTGATTGTTTCTTGGAATGGACGAAGAATACGGATTTTTGTGTTTTGTGTTAATTTATTTAAGTGGCACGTGGTTTTATGTGACCACAAAAAAAGGAAAGTGTAATTGAAAAAATGCACCTGTGTTTTGTTCTGCATTTTGCTATATGGTATCATTTATTTTTATTTGCAGTTACATGATGTTTGCGTTTGTACATTTGATGGGCACGATGTAAATATGGAATAATTACTAATTGTTGAAATTGAAATAAAATAGAGTGTGTAAAAATATATGATGTTTGCTTGAACGGCATTATAAATACAAATAAACAATGAATTAGTTTATAAATAAATAAAAACAAACAAAAAAATTAGTTTTGTGTATTCCTTTCTCAAGTGGCGTCCTTTTTTCGACGATGAAAAAAGTTTTTTCATAAAGATCAAAACATTTTAGGTTGTGACCATGTTCTTTTAACTAGGAGAAAAACATTTTTAATGAATACCATAACATTTTAAATTGTGACCATTGTCTTTTCATTCAAACAAAATTCTTTTTATCAATATAATAACATTTTAGATGAGGACAATTATATTTTTCTTAGAACCATGTTCACTGAGCCAACATGGTTGCAGGTTAAAATGTTACATGGTCGCCGCAAAAATAGCTCCTATCATATTATTTTGCTCTTCGAATATGATTGTGACAATCATGTTTCTTCTCTGCGTGTGGTGTGTATCAGTCCCATTTCTGATCAAAACGTATGGAAGGGACCGTCCACTTTAACATGGGTTTGTCATTGAAGGATTAAACTTACATTTTATGACGCGTCTTGGACTCATCCCAAAGGACACGTCCTGGGACAATTTAGCAGGAGCAACCCATAAGCAGGTCCTCAGGAACCAGTCTCGGACAAACTTTTAGAAATCTCTTTCAAATTGGGCTCCTAATCGAACACGAAATAAAAAAAATATGTCGAACAAAAGGTTATTCTGATAATTTTATTTCACTAAATGTGAAATTGCAACTAACTGGAGCACAGGTATCAGTTCTGTGATAGGTCCTCAGTGGCAATTTGTACCAATTTCCCGTAGGGTACTTTTAGTTGATTTATTATAAATTGATTGTCGAGCTATCTTGATGTCTATTTTTTTATTCAATTTTATGAAATAAAACATTAGTTGAACCTATAAGTTCAGTCTATAAAGTTTTAGCTAGGGGGGCTATAGCCCCCCCTAGGAAAATTGTCTAGCTACGCTAATGGGTACAGGGTATAATAAGCTTGTGCATTTGTATGTAACGCCAAGAAATAGTGGTCATAGACCCATCTTTTAGTATACCGATCAGCTTATAATTAACTTCTGAGTCGATTTAGCGATGTCCGTCTGTCTGTCTGTCTGTCTGTCTGTCTGTCTGTCTGTCCGTCCGTCTGTCTGTATATGTAATTTTGTGCACAAAGTACAGCTCACAATTTAAGTCCGATCGTCCTCAAATTTGGCATAGTGCCGTTTCTTGGGACAGAGACAATCGTTATTGGTTTTGGAAAAAATCGGTTCAGATTTAGATATAGCTGCCATATATATTTATCCCCGATTTGGTCATAGTTAGCGTGTTCATCAACCGATTTTCTTGAAATACCGTACATCCAAATATTTTATGAATCTCAAAAATCTTGCAAAATATCAGCCAAATCGGTTCAGATTTAGATATAGCTCCCATATATATCTTTCGTCCGATTTAGACTCATATGACCACAGAGGCCAAAGTTTATTACCGATCTTCGTGAAATTTTGCACAGAGAATAGAATTGGCATTCTACCAATGCTTGGTAAATTTGATTGAAATCGGTTCAAATTTAGATATAGCTCCCATATATATCTTTCGTCCGATTTGAACTTATATGGCCACAAAAGCCAGAGTTTTGCCGTGATTTGCTTCAAATTTTGCACAAGGGGTACGTTTAATAGTATCGTTAAGTGTGTCAAATTTTGTTAAAATCGGTTCAGATTTAGATATAGCTCCTACATATATATTTCGTCCGATTTGGACTTATATGGCCTCAAAAGCCAGAGTTTTGCTCTGACTTGCTTCAAATTTTCCACAAGGAGTACGTTTAATAGTATCGTTACGTGTGTCAAATTTTGTTAAAATCGGTTCAGATTTAGATATAGCTCACATATATATTTTTCGCCCGATTTGGACTTATATGGTCTCAAAAGCCAGAATTTTGCCCTGACTTACTTCAAATTTTGCACAAGCGGTACTTTTAACGATACTATTGTATGTGCCAAATATGGTCAAAATCGATTCAGATTTAGATATAGCTCCCATATATATCTTTCGTCCGATTTGAACTAATATAGCCTCCAAATCCAGGGTTTTGCCGTGTTTTGCTTCAAATTTCGCGCAAGGAGTGCGTTTAGTAGTATCGGTAATTGTGCCAAATTTGGTTGAAATCGGTTCAGATTTAGATATGACTCCTATATATATATTCCGTTCTATTTGCACTCATATGACTAGGGGGCCAAAGTTATACTCCCATTTACGTGAAATTTCGCATAGATAGCAGAATTATAATTCTAACTATACATGTCAAATTTAGTCAAAATCGGTTCAGATTATATATAGCTCCCATATATACGTACACCAGAGTTGGGGTTACACATTTTAGACCTATTTTCAATGGAAGTTTCCTCCAATTAACTGGATAGCGTTAGCCGATTTAAATTTTAATTCTAAAGATTTTGTAGAAGTAAAAAACTACTTCACTACTAGTTGAGATAGTAACACAAATTTTGGCCTACATAGGGGTAAAGGGTATAATATAGTCGGCCGCGCCCGACTTTAGACTTTACTTACTTGTTTTTTACTAAAATTGTGTTCCACCCTAGTACATTAGCCAACATAAATTTTGAGTCTATAGATTTTGTAAAAGTCTATCAAATTCTGTCCAAATCGAGTGATATTTAAATGTATGTATTTGGGACAAACCTTTATATAGCACCCAATACATTTGACGGATGTGATATGGTATCGAAAATTTAGATCTACAAAGTGGTGCAGGGTATAATAAAGTCGGCCCCGCTCGACTTTAGACTTTCCTTACTTGTTGTTTACTAATATTGTGTTCCACCCTAGTGCATTAGCCGACTTAAATTTTGAGTCTATAGATTTTGTAGAAGTCTATCAAATTATGTCCAGATTGAGTGATATTTAAATGTATGTATTTGGGACAAACCTTTATATATAGCCCCCAACACCTGAGTCGATATAGCCATTTCCATCTGTGCGTGAAAACATTTTTGTAATTAAAGTCTAGGCCGCAGTTTTAGTCAAATCGACTTCGAATTTGTCCGTCCGTCCGTCTGTCTGTGAACACATTTTTATGATCAAAGTCTAGATCGCAATAACTCCCATAGATATCTTTCGCCCGATATGCACTTATATGGCCCCAGAAGCCAGAGTTTTGGCCCAATTTGGTTGAAATTTTGCACTAGGAGTACAATTAGTAGTATAGTCATGTGTGCCAAATTTGATTGAAATCGGTTCAGATTTAGATATAGCTCCCATATATATTTCGCCCGATATGCACTTATATGGACCCAGAAGCCAGAGTTTTATCCCGATTAGCTTGAAATTTTGCACAAGGAGTACAATTAGTAGTATAGTCATGTGAGCCAAATTTGATTGAAATCGGTTCAGATTTAGATATAGCTCTCATATATATCTTTCGCCCGATATGGACTATTATGGTCCTAGAATCCAGAGTTTTGGTTCATTTTGGTTCAAATTTTGCACACGAAGTACAATTCGTAATATAGTCATGTGTGCCAAATTTGATTGAAATCGGTTCAAATTTAGATATAGCTCCCATATATATCTTTCGCCCGATATGGACTAATATGTTCCTTGAAGCCGGAGTTTTGGCACAATTTGGTTGAAATTTTGCACTAGGAGCACAATTAGTAGTGTAGTTATTTGTACTCAATTTGATTGAAATCGGTTCAGATTTAGATATAGCTCCCATATATATCTTTCGCCCGATATGGACTAATATGTTCCTTGAAGCCGGAGTTTTGGCCCAAGTTGGTTGAAATTTTGCACTAGGAGCACAATTAGTAGTGTAGTTATTTGTACTCAATTTGATTGAAATCGGTTCAGATTTAGGAGCACAATTAGTAGTGTAGTTATTTGTACTCAATTTGATTGAAATCGGTTCAAATTTAGATATAGCTCCCATATATATCTTTCGCCCGAGTTTTGGCCTAATTTGGTTGAAATTTTGCACTAGGAGCACAATTAGTAGTCTAGTTATTTGTACTCAATTTGATTGAAATCGGTTCAGATTTAGATATAGCTCCCATATATATCTTTCGCCCGATATGGACTAATACGTTCCTTGAAGCCGGAGTTTTGGCCCAATTTGGTTGAAATTTTGCACTAGGAGCACAATTAGTAGTGTAGTTATTTGTACTCAATTTGATTGAAATCGGTTCAGATTTAGATATAGCTCCCATATATATCTTTCGCCCGATATGGACTATTATGGTCCTAGAAGCCAGAGTTTTGGCCTAATTTGGTTGAAATTTTGAACTAGAAGTACAACTAGCAGTATAGTCAAGTGTGCCAAATTTGATTGAAATCGGTTCAGATTTAGATATAGCTCCCATATATATCTTTCGCCCTATATGGACTAATATTGTCCTAGAAGCCAGAGTTTTGGCCCAATTTGGTTGAAATTTTGCACTAGGAGTAAAATTAGCAGTATAGTCAAGTGTCCCAAATTTGATTGAAATCGGTTCAGATTTAGATATAGCTCCCATATATAGCTTTCGCCCGATTTACACTCATATGACCACAGGGGCCAATTTTGTACTCCGATTTAGTTGAAATTTTGCACAGGGAGTATAATTAGCATTGTAGCTGTGCGTGCAAAATTTTGGTTGGAATCGGTTCAGATTTAGATATAGCTCCCATATATATGTTTTTTTTGATTTCGGCAAGAATGGTCAAAATATAAACATTTTCCTTGTAAAATCGCCACTGCTTAGTCGAAAAATTATAAAAATGACTTTCCTAAACTTCTAATTCATATATATCGAGCGATAAATCTTAAATAAACTTTTGCGAAGTTTCTTTCAGATTTAAATGTTTCCCATATTTGTACTCAATTTGATTGAAATCGGTTCAGATTTAGATATAGCTCCCATATATATCTTTCGCCCGATATGGACTAATACGTTCCTTGAAGCCGGAGTTTTGGCCCAATTTGGTTGAAATTTTGCACTAGGAGCACAATTAGTAGTGTAGTTATTTGTACTCAATTTGATTGAAATCGGTTCAGATTTAGATATAGCTCCCATATATATCTTTCGCCCGATATGGACTATTATGGTCCTAGAAGCCAGAGTTTTGGCCTAATTTGGTTGAAATTTTGAACTAGAAGTACAACTAGCAGTATAGTCAAGTGTGCCAAATTTGATTGAAATCGGTTCAGATTTAGATATAGCTCCCATATATATCTTTCGCCCTATATGGACTAATATTGTCCTAGAAGCCAGAGTTTTGGCCCAATTTGGTTGAAATTTTGCACTAGGAGTAAAATTAGCAGTATAGTCAAGTGTCCCAAATTTGATTGAAATCGGTTCAGATTTAGATATAGCTCCCATATATAGCTTTCGCCCGATTTACACTCATATGACCACAGGGGCCAATTTTGTACTCCGATTTAGTTGAAATTTTGCACAGGGAGTATAATTAGCATTGTAGCTGTGCGTGCCAAATTTTGGTTGGAATCGGTTCAGATTTAGATATAGCTCCCATATATATGTTTTTTTGATTTCGGCAAGAATGGTCAAAATATAAACATTTTCCTTGTAAAATCGCCACTGCTTAGTCGAAAAATTATAAAAATGACTTTCCTAAACTTCTAATTCATATATATCGAGCGATAAATCTTAAATAAACTTTTGCGAAGTTTCTTTCAGATTTAAATGTTTCCCATATTTTTTTACTAACATTGCGTTGCACCCTAGTGCATTAGCCGACCTAAATTTTGAGTCTATAGAATTTGTAGAAGTCTATCAAATTCTGTCCAGATCGAGAGATATTAAAATGTATGTATTTGGGACAAACCATTTATATATAGCACCCAACACAATTGACGGATGTGGTATGGTATCGGAAATTTAAATCTACAAAGTGGTGCAGGGTATAATATAGTAAGCCCCGCCCGACTTTAGACTTTCCTTACTTGTTTTATATTTTAGTTAGTCTTCATATAATGGACTAGTTGTAGTGTTATATTTAAGCAATGCTTAAAAAAATAAAAAAAATATGTTACGGTAAATCCACATATGGGAACAATATTGACCCTGTGTTAATATTCTCTAACAATTTTAATTAACTTAAATTGTTCTTTGTGGATTTGATTAAGAAAGTAAGTAAAATAATTATTAGACGATATCTTCTTACAGATTTTTCATCAATATATTGGATTTCTTATCTATTTAGTTTATTTTTCCGATGGGAAAAGCCAAGGGAACTCTTTTGAAACAGAATGTTGTAAGATTTAAAAGAAGTAGCCCCATATCGAGAGATCGCTGAAAATATAAGATATCAATTGGATTTATAAATAAAATAAAAAATTAGAATAATTTGGAAATCATTGGTAATCCAGAAGGTCGCCCTAAAAACTCTCGCCGACTAATAGACGCGAAGCTAAGCGATTGATAGTTACCGGTGCAGTAAATACAGCTGTTGAGATAAAGCAAATATTAAATGAGGAACATAACTTAAACATGAGTTCCAAAACTGTTCGTAGAAGCTTGAAAACCAGTGGATTAGTAGCCAGGGCAAAGCCAAAAAAGGCGCTTTTGACCGACAAAAAAATACGAAAACTTCACAATAGACAATTGGATGCGGGTAACTTGGTCAGATGAGACAAAAATCAATCGAATTGGACGGCAGTGGACATGGGTGGATAAAAGCGTTGGAGTTAAAGAGCGAATTATTTGCCAAACATTAAAATTTGGAGGTGGCTCGTTAATGGCTTGGGTTCCTTTTTGTGGAAACCAACTTGGAGTACTCAGCCGAATAAGAGGTAAAATATGTGCTGCGGACTATATCACCATTCTCATATCTTCGAAGTCTGGATATATTTGGCTTGGAACCAGGACAAAACGACACCTTTATGCAGGATAACAATCCTGCATAATGCGAAAAAGACTAAAAAGTGGTTCGAAGAAAATGATATCAAGCTTGTAGATTGACCTTCCCAATCGCCCGATTTAAACCCAATCGAACATCTGTGGTCTATTTGAAAAAGAAAGATTTTTGCTAAAAAGCATAAGACTGTTGATGAAATTTGGGAACGTTCTATTGAAGCCTGTGTAAATATTGATCCAGAAGTGGTAAATAAACTCGTAAAAAGTATGCCGAAAAACAATAAAAGCAGTTAAGAAAGCACACTGAGGTCACACAAAATACTGATAGAAATCATACACGACTTTTTCCGTTGGGGTCATAATTGTTCAAAATTAGGCCCTTGTATTAATATCTGCTAAAACGTTATATTCAAAGAGTTATTTTAAGTTTCTGTATTTTTGTATTCAGTAATAGGAATGTTTTTGAAATAATTAAAAAAGTTGACATTAAAATGAATAAAATAAAAAGTTTTGTTACATTTTCTTAAAAACTTATATTTCATGAACAATTTTGTCCCTTACTGTATATGGGAGCTATACTTAAATCTGAACCGATTTCCATGGTTTTTCGGGCACATTTAGTTTGTACTATAGAATATTAGAGTAAGACAAGTTTGTGTAAGATCGGTTGATAAATAAGTGGTTTACGGCCAAGTTTGGGATAAATATATATGAGAGCTATCTCTACATCTTGAACCGATGAACGTTTGTAGAGTTGAAAGGTGATGAATAATATTAATTTGTGCCGAATTTGACGACGATCGGTTAGTAAAAACGCACAACGTGACCCCATTTGTCGAAATTGGTCTATATATTTATATATATATATATATATATATATATATATATATATATATATATATATATATATATATATATATATATATATATATATATATATATATATATATATATATATATATATATATATATATATATATATATATATATATATATATATATATATATATATATATATATATATATATATATCCGTTTTCTTCCAAATTCAAAAACGTTCGTCCTTGTGTCAAAAAAAAAAACGACCAGAATACTGTGAACAACAAATACATGGACAGACGGACAAAAAATAAAATATATACTAAATCGATTCAGTATATATTTTATGCGGTCTAAACTCAATATTTCTGGTAGGCACATTTTTTAGCAGATCAAAGTTTTATACCCTATGTGGCTTACGGAATGAAAAAAAACATTGGATAAAAAAAAGGTGACCTTTCAAAAATGGTAAATGTACACCTTTAGAGTTTCGAATTTTTCGAAGATTAATAAATTTTTGCAAATCTGGAAAGTCAGACCTTTCGGGTACCAAGCGACATATCGACAGCTTAGGGATTGTAACTACGAGCGAAAAGTCACAGTTGTGACATATTTACATCATGGAAAAGTCAATTTTCAAGTATTTAACTTTTTCGCTGTTTCGAATAATAGATTTTCCGACATTTTAAAAATGTTGAGTCTCGCCTTGGAAAATTTTTCAGGAGCCTATATATAAGGACTATATCATAGGCTGGGCTACCCGTATTTGGACTAAACCTACTGGCAAACACCATGACGATAATTGTTGGAGCCTGCGGCGTGACACATTATGTCTTTGGCTATTAATCTCATCGCCGACCGAGGTTAAAGTTTTACTCAGATATTATTCGAATTTTAGTATATAGAGTACGAGTAGAATTAGCATTCTAGCTATTTATGTAAAATTTTTGGAAATCGATTTTGATTTAGATATGCTCAGATATATATGTGAGCTCGAGTTTGGTAAATACGCTATAAAATTTCACATTTCAACCCATTTTCATTTTACTCCATGATATTTTACACAGAGAGAAAATGTATCATTATATTTAAGTGTTCCTAATTATTTTCTAATAGTTCACCATTGGTTCAGATTTAAATATAGTTCCACCGCATATGCATAATTTGGGCATATAAACACAGTGTAACGTTATCGCTCCACGTAGCCGCTGCCATACTCTTTGTCATCGCCGTTCTCTTTCGCCAGGAGAAGTGTGGCGTAGTGGATCGGGTATTAAATTTTTTGTTTTGTCATATCGAACGAGTGTACCCATATATAAAATATTGCCAAATTTTGTTCACTATATTCAACCAACAATATTTTTTTACAAGTATATACGGCCGTAAGTTCGGTCAGACCGAATCTTATGTACCCACCACCATGGATTGCATATAAACTTGTACTAAAAACTGTCATACACAATCCAATTACCTGGGTTGTGGTAATACTTACCGATGGCAAGGTCATAAGCGTAGGAACTTGAAAACCAATTTACGAGTTTGCACTTTGGTAGCAGTTGCCGCTGGCAACATATAATTTGTATACCCTCCACCATAGGGTGGTGGGTATATTAACTTTGTCATTCCGTTTGTAACACATCGAAATATTGATCTAAGACCCCATAAAGTATATATATATATATATATATATATATATATATATATATATATATATATATATATATATATATATATATATATATATATATATATATATATATCCAATTACCTGGGTTGTGGTAATACTTACCGATGGCAAGGTCATAAGCGTAGGAACTTGAAAACCAATTTACGAGTTTGCACTTTGGTAGCAGTTGCCGCTGGCAACATATAATTTGTATACCCTCCACCATAGGGTGGTGGGTATATTAACTTTGTCATTCCGTTTGTAACACATCGAAATATTGATCTAAGACCCCATAAAGTATATATATATATATATATATATATATATATATATATATATATATATATATATATATATATATATATATATATATATATATATATATATATATATATATATATATATATATATATATATATATATATATATATATATATATATATATATATATATATATATATATATATATATATACTTTATGGGGTCTTAGATCAATATTTCGATGTGTTACAAACGGAATGACAAAGTTAATATACCCACCACCCTATGGTGGAGGGTATACAAATTATATGTTGCCAGCGGCAACTGCTACCAAAGTGCAAACTCGTAAATTGGTTTTCAAGTTCCTACGCTTATGACCTTGCCATCGGTAAGTATTACCACAACCCAGGTAATTGGATTGTGTATGACAGTTTTTAGTACAAGTTTATATGCAATCCATGGTGGTGGGTACATAAGATTCGGTCTGACCGAACTTACGGCCGTATATACTTGTAAAAAAATATTGTTGGTTGAATATAGTGAACAAAATTTGGCAATATTTTATATATGGGTACACTCGTTCGATATGACAAAACAAAAAATTTAATACCCGATCCACTACGCCACACTTCTCCTGGCGAAAGAGAACGGCGATGACAAAGAGTATGGCAGCGGCTACGTGGAGCGATAACGTTACACTGTGTTTATATGCCCAAATTATGCATATGCGGTGGAACTATATTTAAATCTGAACCAATGGTGAACTATTAGAAAATAATTAGGAACACTTAAATATAATGATACATTTTCTCTCTGTGTAAAATATCATGGAGTAAAATGAAAATGGGTTGAAATGTGAAATTTTATAGCGTATTTACCAAACTCGAGCTCACATATATATCTGAGCATATCTAAATCAAAATCGATTTCCAAAAATTTTACATAAATAGCTAGAATGCTAATTCTACTCGTACTCTATATACTAAAATTCGAATAATATCTGAGTAAAACTTTAACCTCGGTCGGCGATGAGATTAATAGCCAAAGACATAATGTGTCACGCCGCAGGCTCCAACAATTATCGTCATGGTGTTTGCCAGTAGGTTTAGTCCAAATACGGGTAGCCCAGCCTATGATATAGTCCTTATATATAGGCTCCTGAAAAATTTTCCAAGGCGAGACTCAACATTTTTAAAATGTCGGAAAATCTATTATTCGAAACAGCGAAAAAGTTAAATACTTGAAAATTGACTTTTCCATGATGTAAATATGTCACAACTGTGACTTTTCGCTCGTAGTTACAATCCCTAAGCTGTCGATATGTCGCTTGGTACCCGAAAGGTCTGACTTTCCAGATTTGCAAAAATTTATTAATCTTCGAAAAATTCGAAACTCTAAAGGTGTACATTTACCATTTTTGAAAGGTCACCTTTTTTTTATCCAATGTTTTTTTTCATTCCGTAAGCCACATAGGGTATAAAACTTTGATCTGCTAAAAAATGTGCCTACCAGAAATATTGAGTTTAGACCGCATAAAATATATACTGAATCGATTTAGTATATATTTTATTTTTTGTCCGTCTGTCCATGTATTTGTTGTTCACAGTATTCTGGTCGTTTTTTTTTTTGACACAAGGACGAACGTTTTTGAATTTGGAAGAAAACGGATATATATATATATATATTATATATATATATATATATATATATATATATATATATATATATATATATATATATATATATATATATATATATATATATATATATATATATATATATATATATATATATATATATATATATATATATATATATATATATATAAATATATAGACCAATTTCGACAAATGGGGTCACGTTGTGCGTTTTTACTAACCGATCGTCGTCAAATTCGGCACAAATTAATATTATTCATCACCTTGTCTTACTCTAATATTCTATAGTACAAACTAAATGTGCCCGAAAAACCATGGAAATCGGTTCAGATTTAAGTATAGCTCCCATATACAGTAAGGGACAAAATTGTTCATGAAATATAAGTTTTTAAGAAAATGTAACAAAACTTTTTATTTTATTCATTTTAATGTCAACTTTTTTAATTATTTCAAAAACATTCCTATTACTGAATACAAAAATACAGAAACTTAAAATAACTCTTTGAATATAACGTTTTAGCAGATATTAATACAAGGGCCTAATTTTGAACAATTATGACCCCAACGGAAAAAGTCGTGTATGATTTCTATCAGTATTTTGTGTGACCTCAGTGTGCTTTCTTAACTGCTTTTATTGTTTTTCGGCATACTTTTTACGAGTTTATTTACCACTTCTGGATCAATATTTACACAGGCTTCAATAGAACGTTCCCAAATTTCATCAACAGTCTTATGCTTTTTAGCAAAAATCTTTCTTTTTCAAATAGACCACAGATGTTCGATTGGGTTTAAATCGGGCGATTGGGAAGGTCAATCTACAAGCTTGATATCATTTTCTTCGAACCACTTTTTAGTCTTTTTCGCATTATGCAGGATTGTTATCCTGCATAAAGGTGTCGTTTTGTCCTGGTTCCAAGCCAAATATATCCAGACTTCGAAGATATGAGAATGGTGATATAGTCCGCAGCACATATTTTACCTCTTATTCGGCTGAGTACTCCAAGTTGGTTTCCACAAAAAGGAACCCAAGCCATTAACGAGCCACCTCCAAATTTTAATGTTTGGCAAATAATTCGCTCTTTAACTCCAACGCTTTTATCCACCCATGTCCACTGCCGTCCAATTCGATTGATTTTTGTCTCATCTGACCAAGTTACCCGCATCCAATTGTCTATTGTGAAGTTTTCGTATTTTTTTGTCGGTCAAAAGCGCCTTTTTTGGCTTTGCCCTGGCTACTAATCCACTGGTTTTCAAGCTTCTACGAACAGTTTTGGAACTCATGTTTAAGTTATGTTCCTCATTTAATATTTGCTTTATCTCAACAGCTGTATTTACTGCACCGGTAACTATCAATCGCTTAGCTTCGCGTCTATTAGTCGGCGAGAGTTTTTAGGGCGACCTTCTGGATTACCAATGATTTCCAAATTATTCTAATTTTTTATTTTATTTATAAATCCAATTGATATCTTATATTTTCAGCGATCTCTCGATATGGGGCTACTTCTTTTAAATCTTACAACATTCTGTTTCAAAAGAGTTCCCTTGGCTTTTCCCATCGGAAAAATAAACTAAATAGATAAGAAATCCAATATATTGATGAAAAATCTGTAAGAAGATATCGTCTAATAATTATTTTACTTACTTTCTTAATCAAATCCACAAAGAACAATTTAAGTTAATTAAAATTGTTAGAGAATATTAACACAGGGTCAATATTGTTCCCATATGTGGATTTACCGTAACATATTTTTTTATTTTTTTAAGCATTGCTTAAATATAACACTACAACTAGTCCATTATATGAAGACTAACTAAAATATAAAACAAGTAAGGAAAGTCTAAAGTCGGGCGGGGCTTACTATATTATACCCTGCACCACTTTGTAGATTTAAATTTCCGATACCATACCACATCCGTCAATTGTGTTGGGTGCTATATATAAATGGTTTGTCCCAAATACATACATTTTAATATCTCTCGATCTGGACAGAATTTGATAGACTTCTACAAATTCTATAGACTCAAAATTTAGGTCGGCTAATGCACTAGGGTGCAACGCAATGTTAGTAAAAAAATATGGGAAACATTTAAATCTGAAAGAAACTTCGCAAAAGTTTATTTAAGATTTATCGCTCGATATATATGAATTAGAAGTTTAGGAAAGTCATTTTTATAATTTTTCGACTAAGCAGTGGCGATTTTACAAGGAAAATGTTTATATTTTGACCATTCTTGCCGAAATCAAAAAAACATATATATGGGAGCTATATCTAAATCTGAACCGATTCCAACCAAAATTTGGCACGCACAGCTACAATGCTAATTATACTCCCTGTGCAAAATTTCAACTAAATCGGAGTACAAAATTGGCCCCTGTGGTCATATGAGTGTAAATCGGGCGAAAGCTATATATGGGAGCTATATCTAAATCTGAACCGATTTCAATCAAATTTGGGACACTTGACTATACTGCTAATTTTACTCCTAGTGCAAAATTTCAACCAAATTGGGCCAAAACTCTGGCTTCTAGGACAATATTAGTCCATATAGGGCGAAAGATATATATGGGAGCTATATCTAAATCTGAACCGATTTCAATCAAATTTGGCACACTTGACTATACTGCTAGTTGTACTTCTAGTTCAAAATTTCAACCAAATTAGGCCAAAACTCTGGCTTCTAGGACCATAATAGTCCATATCGGGCGAAAGATATATATGGGAGCTATATCTAAATCTGAACCGATTTCAATCAAATTGAGTACAAATAACTACACTACTAATTGTGCTCCTAGTGCAAAATTTCAACCAAATTGGGCCAAAACTCCGGCTTCAAGGAACGTATTAGTCCATATCGGGCGAAAGATATATATGGGAGCTATATCTAAATCTGAACCGATTTCAATCAAATTGAGTACAAATATGGGAAACATTTAAATCTGAAAGAAACTTCGCAAAAGTTTATTTAAGATTTATCGCTCGATATATATGAATTAGAAGTTTAGGAAAGTCATTTTTATAATTTTTCGACTAAGCAGTGGCGATTTTACAAGGAAAATGTTTATATTTTGACCATTCTTGCCGAAATCAAAACCAGTACGGAAAGTCTAAAGTCGGGCGGGGCCGACTATATCATACCCTGCACCACTTTGTAGATCTAAATCTAAAGACAGACAGACAGACGGACAGACGGACATCGCTAAATCGACTCAGAATTTAATTCTAAGCCGATCCGTATACTAAGAGGTTGGTCTATGATTACTCCTTCTTGGCGTTACATACAAATGCACAAACTTATTATACCCTGTACTACAGTAGTGGTGAAGGGTATAAATATGGGAAACGTTTAAATCTGAAGCAATTTTAAGGAAACTTCAAAAAAGTTTATTTATGATTTATCGCTCGATATATATGTATTAGAAGTTTAGGAAAATTAGAGTCATTTTTACAACTTTTCGACTAAGCAGTGGCGATTTTACAATGAAAATGTTGGTATTTTGACCATTTTTGTCGAAATCTGAAAAACATATATATGGGAGCTATATCTAAATCTGAACCGATTTCAACCAAATTTGGCACGCATAGCTACAATGCTAATTCTACTCTCTGTGCAAAATTTCAACTAAATCGGAGTTAAAAATTGGCCTCTGTGGTCATATGAGTGTAAATTGGGCGAAAGCTTTATATGGGAGATATATCCAAATCTGAACCGATTTCAAGCAAATTTGGCACGCATAGTTACAACGCTAATTCTACTCCCTATGCAAAATTTCAACTAAATCGGAGCAAAAAATTGGCCTCTGTGGGCAAATGAGTGTAAATCGGGCGAAAGCTATATATGGGAGCTATATCTAAATCTGAACCGATTTTGCTGATACTTTGCAAGTTTTTCAAAACTCATAAAATATTCGGATGTACGGAATTTGAGGAAGATCGGTTGATATACACGCCAATTATGACCAGATCGGTGAAAAATATATATGGCAGCTATATCTAAATCTGAACCGATTTTTTCCAAAATCAATAGGGATCGTCTTTGAGCCGAAACAGGACCCTATACCAAATTTTAGGACAATCGGACTAAAACTGCGAGCTGTACTTTGCACACAAAAATACATCAACAGACAGACAGACAGACAGACAGACAGACAGACGGACAGACAGACAGACGGACATCGCTAAATCGACTCAGAATTTAATTCTAAGCCGATCCGTATACTAAAAGGTTGGTCTATGATTAATCCTTCTTGGCGTTACATACAAATGCACAAACTTATTATACCCTGTACCACAGTAGTGGTGAAGGGTATAAATATGGGAAACATTTAAATCTGGAGCAATTTTAAGAAAACTTCGCAAAAGTTTATTTATGATTTATCGCTCGATATATATGCATTAGAAGTTAAGGAAAAATAGAGTAATTTTTACAACTTTTCGACTAAACAGTGGCGATTTTACATGGAAAATGTTGGTATTTTGACCATTTTTGTCGAAATCAGAAAAACATATATATGGGAGCTATATCTAAATCTGAACCGATTTCAACCAAATTTGGCACGCATAGCAACAATGCTAATTCAACCCCTTGTGCAAAATTTCAACTAAATCGGAGTTAAAAATTGGCCTCTATGGTCATATGAGTGTAAATCGGGCGAAAGCTATATATGGGAGCTATATCTAAATCTGAACCGATTTCAACCAAATTTGGCACGCATAGCTACAATGCTAATTCTACTCCCTGTGCAAAATTTCAACTAAATCGGAGCAAAAAATTGGCCTCTGTGGTCATATGAGTGTAGATCGGGCGAAAGCTATATATGGGAGCTATATCTAAATCTGAACCGATTTCAACCAAATTTGGCACGCATAGCTACAATGCTAATTCTACTCCCTGTGCAAAATTTCAACTAAATCGGAGCAAAAAATTGGCCTCTGTGGTCATATGAGTGTAAATCGGGCGAAAGCTATATATGGGAGCTATATCTAAATCTGAACCGATTTCAACCAAATTTGACACGCATAGCTACAATGCTAATTCTACTTCCTGTGCAAAATTTCAACTAAATCGGAGCAAAAAATTGGCCTCTGTGGGCAAATGAGTGTAAATCGGGTGAAAGCTATATATGGGAGCTATATCTAAATCTGAACCGATTTGGCTGATATTTTGCAAGTTTTTCGAGACTCATAAAATATTCGGATGTACGGAATTTGAGGAAGATCGGTTGATATACACGCCAATTATGACCAGATCGGTGAAAAATATATATGGCAGCTATATCTAAATCTGAACCGATTTTTTCCAAAATCAATAGGGATCGTCTTTGAGCCAAAACAGGACCCTATACCAAATTTTAGGACAATCGGACGAAAACTGCGAGCTGTACTTTGCACACAAAAATACATCAACAGACAGACAGACAGACGGACAGACAGACAGACAGACAGACAGACAGACAGACAGACAGACAGACGGACATCGCTAAATCGACTCAGAATTTAATTCTAAGACGATCGGTATACTAAACGATGGGTCTCAGACTTTTCCTTCTTGGCGTTACATACAAATGCACAAACTTATTATACCCTGTACCACAGTAGTGGTGAAGGGTATAAAAAACATATATATGGGAGCTATATCTAAATCTGAACCGATTCCAACCAAAATTTTGCACGCACAGCTACAATGCTAATTATACTCCCTGTGCAAAATTTCAACTAAATCGGAGTACAAAATTGGCCCCTGTGGTCATATGAGTGTAAATCGGGCGAAAGCTATATATGGGAGCTATATCTAAATCTGAACCGATTTCAATCAAATTTGGGACACTTGACTATACTGCTAATTTTACTCCTAGTGCAAAATTTCAACCAAATTGGGCCAAAACTCTGGCTTCTAGGACAATATTAGTCCATATAGGGCGAAAGATATATATGGGAGCTATATCTAAATCTGAACCGATTTCAATCAAATTTGGCACACTTGACTATACTGCTAGTTGTACTTCTAGTTCAAAATTTCAACCAAATTAGGCCAAAACTCTGGCTTCTAGGACCATAATAGTCCATATCGGGCGAAAGATATATATGGGAGCTATATCTAAATCTGAACCGATTTCAATCAAATTGAGTACAAATAACTACACTACTAATTGTGCTCCTAGTGCAAAATTTCAACCAAATTGGGCCAAAACTCCGGCTTCAAGGAACGTATTAGTCCATATCGGGCGAAAGATATATATGGGAGCTATATCTAAATCTGAACCGATTTCAATCAAATTGAGTACAAATAACTAGACTACTAATTGTGCTCCTAGTGCAAAATTTCAACCAAATTAGGCCAAAACTCGGGCGAAAGATATATATGGGAGCTATATCTAAATTTGAACCGATTTCAATCAAATTGAGTACAAATAACTACACTACTAATTGTGCTCCTAAATCTGAACCGATTTCAATCAAATTGAGTACAAATAACTACACTACTAATTGTGCTCCTAGTGCAAAATTTCAACCAACTTGGGCCAAAACTCCGGCTCCAAGGAACATATTAGTCCATATCGGGCGAAAGATATATATGGGAGCTATATCTAAATCTGAACCGATTTCAATCAAATTGAGTACAAATAACTACACTACTAATTGTGCTCCTAGTGCAAAATTTCAACCAAATTGTGCCAAAACTCCGGCTTCAAGGAACATATTAGTCCATATCGGGCGAAAGATATATATGGGAGCTATATCTAAATTTGAACCGATTTCAATCAAATTTGGCACACATGACTATATTACGAATTGTACTTCGTGTGCAAAATTTGAACCAAAATGAACCAAAACTCTGGATTCTAGGACCATAATAGTCCATATCGGGCGAAAGATATATATGAGAGCTATATCTAAATCTGAACCGATTTCAATCAAATTTGGCTCACATGACTATACTACTAATTGTACTCCTTGTGCAAAATTCGTTCTCTTTCGCCAGGAGAAGTGTGGCGTAGTGGATCGGGTATTAAATTTTTTGTTTTGTCATATCGAACGAGTGTACCCATATATAAAATATTGCCAAATTTTGTTCACTATATTCAACCAACAATATTTTTTTACAAGTATATACGGCCGTAAGTTCGGTCAGACCGAATCTTATGTACCCACCACCATGGATTGCATATAAACTTGTACTAAAAACTGTCATACACAATCCAATTACCTGGGTTGTGGTAATACTTACCGATGGCAAGGTCATAAGCGTAGGAACTTGAAAACCAATTTACGAGTTTGCACTTTGGTAGCAGTTGCCGCTGGCAACATATAATTTGTATACCCTCCACCATAGGGTGGTGGGTATATTAACTTTGTCATTCCGTTTGTAACACATCGAAATATTGATCTAAGACCCCATAAAGTATATATATATATATATATATATATATATATATATATATATATATATATATATATATATATATATATATATATATATATATATATATATATATATATATATATATATATATATATATATATATATATATATATATATATATATATATATATATATATGGGTCGTGGTAAAATTCTGAGTCGATCCAACATAAGCATGTCCGTCCCTCCGTCTATCGAAGTCACGCTAACTTCCGAACGAAAAAAGCTTTCGACTTGAAACTTGGCACAAGCAGTTGCTGTTGATGTAGGTCGGAATGTATTGCAAATGGGCCATATCGGTCCACTTTTACGTATAGCCCCCATATAAACGGACCCTCAGATTTGGCTTGCGGAGTTTCTAAGAGAAGCATATTTCATCCAATCCGGCTGAAATTTGGTACATGGATTTGGTATATGATCTCTAACAACCATGTAAAAATTGGTCCACATCGGTCCATATTTATATATCGCCTCCATATAAACCGATCCCCAGAATTGGCGTGCAGAGCCTCAAAGAGAAGCAAATTTCATGCGATCTTGCTGAAATTTGGTACATGCTGTTTATATATGATATCTAACCACCATGCAAAAATTGGTCCACATCGGGTCATAATTATATATAACCCCAAAAAAAACCGGTCACCAGATTTGGCTTGCGGAGCCTCTAAGAGAAGCAAATTTCATCCGATCCGGTTGAAATTTGGAACATGGTGTTAGTTTTTATTTCTATAGAAATAAAATGTTGGTAGATTATTTTTGGTTCGAGTGGCAACCATGATTATGAAACGATATGGACCATTTTTTGTGTTTATATGGGGGCTATATATAATTGTGAACCGATGTGGACCAATTTTTGCATGAATGTTAAAGACCATATACTAACACCACATTCTACATGTGAACCGGATCGGATGAATTTGAACCGGATCCAAGAGGCTCCGGAGGTCAAATCTGGGGATTGGTTTATATGGGGGCTATATATTATTATGGACCGATATGGGCCAATTTTACATAGTTGTTAGAGACCACATACCAAGTTTCAACCAAATCAATTCAAGGGGTCGGTTTATATGCGCGCTATACGTAAAAGTGATCAACTATGGCCCATTTGCAATAACATCCGTCCTACATAATTATCAACTACTTATGCCATGTTGCAAGTCGATAACTTATATCGTTCGGAAATTAGCTTGATTTCAACAGACGGATAGACGTGGCTAGATCGACTCAGAATTTCACCACGACCCAGAATATATGTATATTCTATATGGGGTCTTAGAGCAATATTTAGGTTAGGTTAGGTTAGGTGGCAGCCCGATGTATGAGGCTCACTTAGACTATTCAGGCCATTGTGATACCACATTGGTGAACTTCTCTCTTATCACTGAGTGCTGCCCGATTCCAAGTTAAGCTCAATGACAAGGGACCCCCTTTTTATAGCCGAGTCCGAACGGCGTTCCACATTGCAGTGAAACCACTTAGAGAAACTTTGAAACCCTCAGAAATATCACCAGCATTACTGAGGTGGGATAATCCACCGCTGAAAAACTTTTTGGTGTTCGGTCGAAGCAGGAATCGAACCCACGACCTTGTGTATGCAAGGCGGGTATGCTAACCATTGCACCACGGTGGCTCCCTAGAGAAAAAAAGTGTCTCGTAAATTTAAGAAGATGTTTACAATAATTTATTACAAGAATTTTCCAGAATTCCAGTTCGTTTTTCGTATCTACAACGAAAATTAACTACTCGAAAGGAAATTTTACAAATTCTGAGTAGCAATCGTTTAGTTCATGGCCTACAAAATACGATGGAAATTTCCTTAAAAAATTTCTTAACTGGTAGTTAAAAATTCGTTTGTCATGCTATAAAACTACTTGTGAAATGTAAAGTACTTTCTATTATTAAGAATATTTAGGAAAATATGTTGAAATTGAAAGCGTATTGAAATTTTTATTATTCAATGTAAAAAATTAATATTCAGTTCTAGATGAATGTGGAAAATTTTTGAGCCTTTAGTGGAGCAAAACTCATCCGATCCGGTTGAAACTTGGTACGTGGTGTTAGTATATGGTCTCTAACAACCATGCAAGAATTGGTCCATATCGGTGCATAATAATATAGCCCCCATATAAATCGATCCCCAGATTTGTCCTCCGGAGCCTCTTGGAGGAGCAAAATTCATCCGATACGGTTGAAATTTGGAACATGGTGTTAGAATGTGGTCTCTAAGAAACACGCAAGAATTGGTCCATATCGGTCCATAATTATATATAGCCTCCATATAAACCGTTCCCCAGATTTGATCTCCGGAGCCTCTTGGAGGAGCAAAATTCATCCTATCCGGTTGAAATTTGCAACGTGGTGTTAGTATAAGGCCGCTAATAACCATGCCAAAATTGGTCCGTATCGGTCTATAGTTATATATATCCGATCCCCAATCACACAAAAATTGGTCCATATCGGTTCATAATCATGGTTGCCACTCGAGCCAAAAATAATCTACCAAAATTTTATTTTTATAGAAAACATTGTCAAAATGTTATTTCTATAGAAAATTTTGTCAAAATTTACTTTTATAGAAGATTTTGTCAAAATTTTATTTCAATAGAAAATTTTTTCCAAATTTTATTTGTATAGAAAGTTTTTTCCAAATTTTATTTCTATAGAAATTTTTTTCCAAATTTTACTTCTATAGAAAATGTTGTCAAAATTTTATTTCTAAAGAAACATTAAACTTAATTATATACGTATTTAAGCGGCCTTTTTAGTTTAATATATACCACGTATGGACTATGTGATATATATTACGGTGTTAGGAGGTTTTAAGATACCTTTCCATCGGCAAGTGTTACCGCAACCCAAGTAATTTGATTGTGGATGACAGTCTTCAGTAGAAGTTTCTACGCAATCCATGGTGGAGGGTACATAAGTTTCGGCCTGGCCGAACTTACGGCCGTATATACTTGTTTTAATATGGCTTTCTTTTAAAAATAATATTTTTATGTATATTATTATTTGTTAATTATTATTTTTTTTTTTTTGAAATGATTGATTTAAAAA
This sequence comes from Haematobia irritans, assembly GCF_050003625.1. NCBI lineage: Eukaryota > Metazoa > Arthropoda > Insecta > Diptera > Muscidae > Haematobia > Haematobia irritans. Next base: position 39,529,765 of record NC_134399.1, on the reverse strand, counting down.
TAGTTTAGTCGTCGAGATTTTAAAGAGACTGATAACCAATTTTTATTATCAGGTTTCCCTAAAAATAAGCAAGTAAACCAAAATAATACTGACTTCTTAACTTGGTAGGGGTATATAAATCTTATGGTGTTGTAAAAATGAACTAACATACAATGTTATAGATGAACAACAATTTAAGAGAATTATAAACTAGACAAGTTTAAAAAAAATCTTAAGGGCTAAATCATGGTCAATATTACTACAGTTTAGTTCATTTTGCAATAGAAAAGGGTTCACTGTTTTTTCAGTGCGGAATGACAAAATTAATATACCCCCGTCCTATGGTGGAGGGTATAAAAAGAAAATGTGTGCGATTGGTATAAAATTCAACATAACCAAATACAAGAAAAAACAAGTAAGGAAAGTCTAAAGTCGATCGGGGCCGACTATATTATACCCTGCACCACTTTGTAGATCTAAATTTTCGATACCATATCACATCCTATATATAAAGGTTTGTCCCAAATACATACATTTAAATATCACTCGATTTGGACAGAATTTGATAGACTTTTACAAAACCTATAGACTCAAAATTTCAGTTGGCTAATGCACTAGGGTGGAACACAATTTTATTAAAAACCAGTACGGAAAGTCTAAAGTCGGGCGGGGCCGACTATATCATACCCTGCACCACTTTGTAGATCTAAATCTAAAGACAGACAGACAGACGGACAGACGGACATCGCTAAATCGACTCAGAATTTAATTCTAAGCCGATCCGTATACTAAGAGGTTGGTCTATGATTACTCCTTCTTGGCGTTACATACAAATGCACAAACTTATTATACCCTGTACTACAGTAGTGGTGAAGGGTATAAATATGGGAAACGTTTAAATCTGAAGCAATTTTAAGGAAACTTCAAAAAAGTTTATTTATGATTTATCGCTCGATATATATGTATTAGAAGTTTAGGAAAATTAGAGTCATTTTTACAACTTTTCGACTAAGCAGTGGCGATTTTACAATGAAAATGTTGGTATTTTGACCATTTTTGTCGAAATCTGAAAAACATATATATGGGAGCTATATCTAAATCTGAACCGATTTCAACCAAATTTGGCACGCATAGCTACAATGCTAATTCTACTCCCTGTGCAAAATTTCAACTAAATCGGAGCAAAAAATTGGCCTCTGTGGTCATATGAGTGTAAATCGGGCGAAAGCTATATATGGGAGCTATATCTAAATCTGAACCGATTTCAACCAAATTTGACACGCATAGCTACAATGCTAATTCTACTTCCTGTGCAAAATTTCAACTAAATCGGAGCAAAAAATTGGCCTCTGTGGGCAAATGAGTGTAAATCGGGTGAAAGCTATATATGGGAGCTATATCTAAATCTGAACCGATTTGGCTGATATTTTGCAAGTTTTTCGAGACTCATAAAATATTCGGATGTACGGAATTTGAGGAAGATCGGTTGATATACACGCCAATTATGACCAGATCGGTGAAAAATATATATGGCAGCTATATCTAAATCTGAACCGATTTTTTCCAAAATCAATAGGGATCGTCTTTGAGCCAAAACAGGACCCTATACCAAATTTTAGGACAATCGGACGAAAACTGCGAGCTGTACTTTGCACACAAAAATACATCAACAGACAGACAGACAGACGGACAGACAGACAGACAGACAGACAGACAGACAGACAGACAGACAGACAGACGGACATCGCTAAATCGACTCAGAATTTAATTCTAAGACGATCGGTATACTAAACGATGGGTCTCAGACTTTTCCTTCTTGGCGTTACATACAAATGCACAAACTTATTATACCCTGTACCACAGTAGTGGTGAAGGGTATAAAAATATGGGAAACATTTAAATCTGAGGCAATTTTAAGGAAACTTCGCAAAAGTTTATTTATGATTTATCGCTCGATATATATGTATTAGAAATTTAGGAAAATTAGAGTGATTTTTACAACTTTTCGACTAAGCAGTGACGATTTACCAAGGAAAATGTTGGTATTTTTACCATTTTTGTCGAAATCAGAAAAACATATATATGGGAGCTATATCTAAATCTGAACCGTTGTCAATTAAATTTTGCACATTTGACTATACTACTAATTGTACCCCTAGTGCAAAATTTCGACCAAATTCGGCCAAAAATCTGGCTTCTGGGGCCATATAAGTCCATATCGTGCGAAAGATATATATGGGAGCTATATCTAAATCTGAACCGATTTGGCTGATATTTTGCAAGATTTTTGAGATTCATAAAATCTTTGGATGTACGGTATTTCAAGAAAATCGGTTGATAAACACGCTAACTATGACCACATCGGGTATAAATATATATGGCAGCTATATCTAAATCTGAACCGATTTTTTCCAAAACCAATAGCGATTATCTCTGTCCCAAGAAACGGCCCTCTGCCAAATTTGAGGACGATCGGACTTAAATTGCGAGCTGTACTTTGTGCACAAAATTACATATACAGACAGACGGACGGACGGACAGACAGACAGACGGACATCGCTAAATCGACTCAGAATTTAATTCTAAGCCGATCGGTATACTAAAAGATGGGTCTATGACCACTATTTCTTGGCGTTACATACAAATGCACAAACTTATTATACCTTGTACCACAGTAGTGGTGAATGGTATAACAAAAGAAAACATGTGGCCCGGTATGTCATACTTCTCCTGGTCTGGCCGACCCATATTTAGAAATTCATAAACAGACACACTTCCATATTGCATCACTTTAAGGACTACTGATGATAGGTTCAAATGCACGTCTATAATTTGGTTACTCGTTATCTTCTTCTGTGTGTGTGTGCATAAATCAGTGAATAGGACAATCACTGATTTCTCGTCAATTTTGCTTTGTGGATTTTATTCCATGTTTCCACTTTCCCTGATACCATGTTTCACTCGATGCACAACAGAAATATTCCGATAACTGAATAAATGGTGACCACAGATTGTCCTATTCCTGATGCATGCTATCCAGTCTGCAACTGTGGATGTGTTCAATTCCATCCCTCATTCGCCCAGAGTGTTGTCTCACGTAGTGACACTTTCACTTTGTCCTGGATTCAAATTTCAAATGATTTTAATGACCTGTTTGTGTTTCAATGTGCCAGCGTGCCTGTCCGCATCCGTGCAAAGTTCAGATGCTGTCTAAAGGTCGTTCGATTTGATTTTAGCCTTTATGTCATTCCAGCTGCTGGCTGCTGGTACTCAAAACTGTAGTCTACGAAAGGGAACTTTTACATTCAAATTTTGTTTTCATGGAAATTTCCATCGGATTGCCATTGGTTTGGGTCATAGGGTCGAAAAGACTGACGGAAATCTTGTGAAAGTCGTTCATAGTTCTCGTTTGCAAAATATCGCATACAATGTCGTAGTTTGAAATGATGCACCACCAAGTGATGCAAAAGCAGAAGTCTCATAGTTACCACCATCAATTGGAGGATATTTTAGATTACAAATTCATTGGCACAGATTCATTAGGAGTCTGGTATTGTGATGCAACAAGGATTGACTATCTTTGAATTGAATCCAAAGAAAGAAATTCGTTACCATGGGGGTTTCATGTAACTGAGATAATGTGAAATTATTGGTAGATTAGTGGCTTTACAGAAGGAACCGTTGCTAGATTAGAATGAGAAATGCATTTCAATTTTCTTCTCGATTCCAAACAAACAGTGGAATGTTTCTGTGCCCATGAATAGAAGCAATCCTCTTGCAGTATAATACCAACTTACTTAAAATTTAAATTTTACTAAAATTTTACTACATTGGATCTTTTAAATTAAACAAGAATCAATTTATTTCGACAGTTTGGTTTAAATTTTTTATACGAACGATTTGTATTAACCCTTTCGACCCTAAAGTTGCCTGTGGGCAACTTTTTGTGTTTTCAGACTCACTGTGAGCTTTGTTTTTGTTTTTGTTCATAAAACTGTAACGGTATCGAAAGCTACAAGTGTTTTCTTCAAGCTGAATGAAAAATCAGCTAATTTGGTTGTCAATTAGCAAAATTTTTTTCATTAATACGCACGGGCCTCAAGAAAAAAATATTTGCGAATATAAAAAGAGGTTTTTATACGTGTGACTTTTTTCAAAAATTACAACTAAAATGTTGAAAGTTTTTATTAAATCTGTTGTAGTACATGTCAAATAAAATATTTTCGGAAGTCAAATCTTAGAATTGCAAAAACCAACAGATGAGAAATTTTTAAAATTGAAAAGTTGCCTGTGGGCAACTTGAGGCAATTGTGGTAGTAAAATCACATATAAAGGTATACAAAAATTTTGAACTTCGATTGGGATGTCCCAGTAACGAGAAATGCGGCGATGATGTGGAAAACATATCTGCAGTGCAGTGGGGAATTTGGTAGGAATCGTAAAAAGGGAGGAAGCCACTTCTTGGCAACATACTAGTGGATTAGGACGAATATTGGCGCTTTACCAAAGTATTAGGTTTTTTACATCGACAGTTAAATTGACATGGGTTAAAATCAAAAAAAAAAAAAAAAATCCTGAGTCACGCGTGATTCACGCGAAGCCGTGAATGAACTTTAAACGAAATCTCGTGAATGTGCGTGAGTAAACATCAAATTGTGGTCAGTCGTAAATCAAACGTCAAGCTAACAACTTCGTAGTGTGAACGAATTATAGGGTGAGCTAGTAAAAATTCAAAGTAAATAAATTGTAGATTATTATGCCCTCCACCATAGGATGGAGGGTATATTAACTTTGTCATTCCGTTTGTAACACATCGAAATATTGCTCTAAGACCCCATAAAGTATATATATTCTGGGTCGTGGTGAAATTCTGAGTCGATCTAAGCATGTCCGTCCGTCCGTCTGTTGAAATCACGCTAACTTCCGAACGAAACAAGCTATCGACTTGAAACTTGGCGCAAGTACTTGTTATTGCTAAAGGTCGGATAGTATTGCAAATGGGCCAAATCGGTCCACTTTTACTTATAGCCCCCATATAAACGGACCCCCAGATTTGGCTTGGGAAGCCTCTAAGTGAAGCATATTTCATCCGATCCGGCTGAAAATTGGTACATGGTGTTGGTACTCGTATATGGTATCTAACAACCAGTCAAAAATTGGTCCACATAAGTCCATAATTATATATAGCCTCATATAAACCGATCCCCAGATTTGGCTTGCGGAGCCTCAAAGAGAAGCAAATTTCATCCGGTCCTGCTGAAATGTGGTACATGGTGATGGAATATGGTCTCTTATAACCATGCCAGAATTGGTCCACATCGGTCCATAATTATATATAGCCCCCATATAAACCGATCCCTCGATTTGGCTTGCGGAACCTCAAAGAGAAGCAAATTTCATCCGATCCGGCTGAAATTTGGTACATGGTGTAAGTATATGGTCTTTAATGAACAGGCAAAAATTGGTCAACATCGGTCCATAATTATATATAGCCGCCATATAAACCGATCACCAGATTTGACCTCCGGAGCCTCTTGGAAGACCAAAATTCATTTGATTCAGTTCAAATTTGGTACGTGATGTTAGTATATTGTATCCAACAACCATGCAGGAATTGGTTCATATCAGTCCATAATTATATATAGCTCCCATATAAAGCGATCCCCAGTTTTGACCTCCGGTGCCTTTTGGAGAAGCAAAATTCATCCGATCTGCTTGAAATTTGATACGTGTTGGTAGTATATGATATTTAACAACCATGCCAAAAGTGGTCCACATCAGTCCATAATCATATATAGCCCCCATATAAACCGACCCCGAGATTTGGTTTTGGAGCCTCTTGGAGGAGCAAATTTCATCCGAGTCAGTTGAAATTTGGTACATTGTGCTAGTATATGGCCGTTAACTACCATGCTTATCTAGGTCCATATCGGTCTATAGTTATATATATATCCCTCAGATAAATCGATCCCCAATCACACAAAAATTGGGCCGTATCAAGTTCATAATTGTATACAGCCCCCATAAAAGCGACCCCCATATTTCAATTCTAGCTCTCTACGTATCGTGCAAAAAGTACATATCGATTCGTAATTATTTGTAGACTTACCTATACATAACTTTTTTGTCTAATAAATACCAAGTATGGACTAACTCACAATTTAGAAAACGATGTTAAGATGTTGTAAGATACCACAACCCAAGTAATTCGATTGTGGATGACAGTCTTTCGTAGAAGTTTCTACGCAATCCACGGTGGAGGGTACATAAGATTCGGCCTGACCGAACTTACGGCCGTATATACTTGTTTACTTTAATATATACCACGTATGGGCTGACTTACAATTTAGAAGACGGTGTTAGGAGGTTTTAAGATACCTTGCCATCGGCAAGCGTTACCGCAACCCAAGTAATTCGATTATGGATGACAGTGTTTAGAAGAAGTTTCTACGCAATCCATGGTGGAGGTTAGGTTAGGTTAGGTTAGGTTAGGTATAGTGGCAGCCCGATATTTCAGGCTCACTTAGACTATTCAGTCCATTGTGATACCACAGTGGTGCACTTCTCTCTTATCACTGAATGCAGCCCGATTGCAGGTTATGTGGAGTGTATCGGTCCATGTTTTGGCATAACCCCAATATAGACCTTCTTTCGATTAGATTTTTTGGGCGTCTAAAAACAGCAATTCTTTTCATGAAGATATTTATCGAATTTAGTTTTTATCGGTACTGTGCTATAATATATAGCGCCCTATGTACTATGTGTCGTATGATAAATGCTGAATATATTCACGTTACACATTCGCCACCATTAACGATATAACCTTTCGATTAGCATAAAGAGTAAAACATGTCACATTCGGAGAATGAAGTCGACCCATTTTTGTTGGCGGCTTGACGGCTAAGCCGATATAAATATGTCTCTTCGGCGGCGGACAATTATTCACCATTATAAAATCGTTTTGAAGTTATTCGAATTATAATGAGATTAGTTGTACAACACATTTCATTCAAATTTTCCGAGCAAAATTTTTGCAAAATTATTATAGCATCTTGAAATTGATTGATTGTGTATGGAAGGTTAACAAATTTGGCAAAAAATGCGACAATTAACATATTAATACATTTTTGTGATTTAAACAGATATTTGTAATTAATTGGCGGATACACTTGAGTCGACATATTCGGCGGGATATTCGATTGGCCAAAAAGGTCGGCGGAGACTGAAATCGGCGGCGCGACTCGACGGCTTCATTCTCACATTTCATGGATACATATGTTTGGATTTCAATTCATTTATTATTTCCATGGTATTGAAAAGTTTTTTTTTTTATACATGTTACAATTTAATGGTTTTCAAGATATTTTTTGTTTTCTTCTTCGGACTACACTGAAAAAAACAGTGAACCCACCAGGAAGATAAATTTTGGTTAATTTTACAAAATCATCACTCCGATTTCACAAAAATAAGTACATATTTTTCGACAAATTCGATTAAATCTATTAGACATAATTATTTTTTCACTTATTAAAGAAACTTTTGTAGTTTGAAGGAAAAAAATTGGTGTTCAAATTTGCAAGAATGTCTTTAGTGTCATGCGAAATTCAAGATGGGCGCATTTGTAGTAAAATTTATAAATTTAAAGAAATAACATAATGAACAATTTTGTGAGAAGTTCGAATTTAGTAAATCTTTATGCTTAATTTGTGTGTTATTCCCTTTTTTATACCCTCCACCATTGCTCTAAGACCCCATAAAGTATATATTCTGCGTCGTGGTGAAATTCTGAGTCGATCTAAACATGTCCGTCCGTCCGTCTGTTGAAATCACGCTAACTTCCGAACGAAACAAGCTATCAACTTGAAACTTGGCACAAGCAGTTGTTATTGATGTAGGTCGGATGGTATTGAAAATGGGCCATATCGGATCATTTTTACGTATAGCCCTTATATAAACGGCCCCCCAGAGTTGGCTTGCGGAGCCTCTAAGAGAAGCATATTTCATCCGATCTGGCTGAAATTTGGTACATTGAATTGATATATGGTGTCTAACAACTATGCACAAATTGGTCCACATCGGTCCATAATTATATATAGCCCCCATATAAAGGGTGATACGGTCAAAATTTGGTCAATATAAACTTTACGTATTTCTTTCATTTTTGCGTTTAAAATACCTGACCACCCCTCATTTTGAAGGTGTGTGTGTGTGTAGAATGTTGCTCCTATTTTGATTTTGGAATTCACTCTTCAGTTGTCAAAATGCCGTCCAAGGAAGAAGAGCAGCGTATCAAAATTTTGCTCGCGCATCGCGAAAATCCGAGCTACTCGCACGCAAAGCTGAAAAATCGCTAAAAGTTGCCAAATCAACCGTACAAATGTAATTAAAGTGTTTGGGGAAAGTTTGTCGACAGCCAGGAACTCTGGATCGGGGGGAAATCGAAAACCGGAAACCGCTGAGACGACAAAGAGAGTTGCCGGTAGTTTCAAGCGAAACCCTAACCTCTCTCTCCGAGATAAGCTGGGTGTATCGTCTACAACCGTGCATCGAGCCAAAAAACGAGCCGGACTATCGACTTACAAGAAGGTAGTGACTCCAAATCGCGATGATAAACAAAATACGACAGCCAAAGCGCGATCCCCGACTATGCTGACGAAGTTTGACTGCGTGGTAATGGACGACGAAACCTACGACAAAGCCGACTACTAGCAGCTTCCGGGACAAGAGTTTTATACGGCAAAAGGAAGGGGAAAGGTAGCAGATATTTTCAAGCACATAAAACTGTCAAAGTTCGCAAAGAAATATCTGTACCTGTGGCTTGAAAAGCAGCATTTTCATAGCTTCCGAGACTGTCAACCAAGAAATTTACGTGAAAGAGTGTTTGAATAAACGTCTACTGCCTTTCCTGAAGAAACACGGTTGTTCCGTACTGTTTTGGCCGGATTTGGCATCTTGCCATTACGGTAAAAAGGCCATAGAGTGGTACGCCGCCAACAACGTGCAGGTGGTTCCCAAGGACAAGACCCCTCCCAACACGCCAGAGCTCCGCCCAATTGAGAAATACTGGGCTATTGTCAAGCGGAACCTAAAGAAGACCAAAAAAAAAACTGCTAAGGACGAGCAGCAGTTCAAGGCAAACTGGCTTTCTGCGGCGAAGAAGGTGGACAAGGTGGCTGTACAAAATCTGATGGCAGGTGTCAAGCGTGAGGCCCGGCAATTCGGATTTGGAAAAGCGAAAGCCTAACTGAATATTTTCCCTGAATTTTATACTAATTGAACTTGAAAAAGAAATTTAATTTGATTTTTTAAATAAACGATTTCACCGATTTACACGCGGTTTCCCTTGACCAATTTTTTTTTCTTAAACCGATCGCAAAATTTGGCTTGCGGAACATCTAAGAGAAGCAAATTTCATCCGATCAGGCTGAAATTTGGAACATTGTGTTGGATTTGGCTTGCGAAGCCTCAAAGAGAAGCAAATTTCATCCGATTCGGCTGAAATTTGGTACATGATGTTGGTATGTGGTCTCTAACTACCATGCAAAAATTGCTCCACATAGGTCCATAATTATATATAGCCCCCATATAAACCGATCGCCAAATTTGACTTGCGGAGTATCTAAGAGAAGCAAATTTCATCCGATCAGTCTGAAATTTGGTACATGTTGTTAGTATATAGTCTCTAACAACCATGCCAAAATGAGTCCACATCGGTTCATAATAATTTATAGCCACCATATAAACCGATCCCCAGATTTGGCTTGCGGAGCCTCTAAGAGAAGCAAATTTCATCCCATCCGGTTGAAATTTGGTACGTGGTGTTAGGTTAGGTTAGGTGGCAGCCCGATGTATCTGGCTCACTTAGACTATTCAGTCCATTGTGATACCACAGTGGTGAACTTCTCTCTTATCACTGAGTGCTGCCCGATTCCATGTTAAACTCAATGACAAGGGACCTCCTTTTTATAGCCGAGTCCGAACGGCGTTCCACATTACAGTGAAACCACTTAGAGAAGCTTCGAAACCCTCAGAAATGTCACCAGCATTACTGAGGTGGGATAATCCACCGTTGAAAAATTTTTGGTGTTCGGTCGAAGCAGGAATCAAACCCACGACCTTGTGTATGCAAGGCGGGCATGCTAACCATTGCACCACGGTGGCTCCCTACGTGGTGTTAGTATATGGCCTCTAACAACCATGCCACAATTGGTTCATAATTATATATAGCCCCCATATAAACCGATCCCCAGATTTGACTTCCGGAGCCTCTTGAAGGAGCAAAATTCATCCGATCCGGTTGAAATTTGGTACATTGCACTAGTATATGGCCAATAACAACCATGCCAAAATTGGTACGTATCGATCTATAGTTATATATAGACCCCCAGATAAACCGATCCCCCGATCGAGCCAAAGGTTAGGTTAGGTTAAAGTGGCAGCCCGATTAAGATTCTGGCCCAGTTAGACTATTCAGTCCATTGTGATAACACATTAACTAAAAGTACCTATTACATATGGGCACTTCTAGTTTTAACCGCTGAACCTTCTTGATTATTTTTCTTTGTTGAACCAACCAGATTGTTCCAAAAATATTAGCAGACTGCTTAAGTTAACGTTTTCCAGATCCGCCAGTAATCTGAAGCTATATGCTCCTAAAAGTTGCTTGCGCTTTACACATAAGAGGTGTTTAATTGATTTTTTTTCCTCCGCATCATGACAGCTTATACAATAGTCATTATACTTCGCGCCAATAGTTTTTGCAAAATCGCCTATCAGGCAGCGACCCGTTATAGCAGATATCAGTAGTGATATCTGACGTCTCGAGAACATTGGCATATCTAGTGTGCGGTTTAAGTTGAAATGGGGCCATATTTGCTTGGTGTCGTTACAACCCTTGCAATTCTCCCATCGAACATTTGCCATCAAAACAGCCTTCTCATGCAGCATGAGCTTGCAGGTAGCTAGGGGCATACCAACAAATTCTAGTTCCCCTGGAATATGTAAGGTAGTCCCTAGCCTTGGATGAGTTGCATCCGCTTCGCAGTTCTCCGGTATGTTCCTATGGCCAGGCACCCATATTAGGTGAATATTGTACTGCTCAGCCATCTCATTAAGAGATTTGCGGCAGTCGATGGCCGTTTTCGAGTTGAGGAACACAGAGTCCAAGGATTTTATTGCAGGTTGACTGTCTGACTATATATTAATGCCCACATTTTTTGGAACATTACTTCTCAGCCAATTCGCCACCTCTCTTATTGTTAATATTTCAGCCTGAAAAACACTACAGTGATTAGGTAATCTTTTCGCTATTCGAAGTTCCAGATCATTAGAATATACTCCGAACCCCACTTGTCCATCCAATTTGGAGCCATCAGTGTAGAAATCTATATATTCTTTATTCCCCGGGGTCTGTGTGCACCACGCCTCACTGTTGGGGATTAGAGTCTCAAACTTTTTGTCGAAAAGTGGACTCGCCAAAGTGTAATCCACTACGTTAGGCACATCTGGCATTATTTTGAGGACAGAACTGTGACCGTAACCTTTTTCCGACCACAGCGATAGTTCGCGCAACCGCCCAGCCGTTGTTGCAGCTGAATGTCTAAAGGCAATAGATGCAGCATGACATTAAGGGAATTTGTTCCTGTCTTGCTGAATGCGCCTGAAATACACAAACACGCCATACGCTGAACTTTATCTAAACAAGTCGGTTTCTGAAGTGCCGGCCACCAGACTACAACACCATATAGCATTATAGGTCTAACCACTGCCGTGTATAGCCAATGCACAATTTTTGGTTTCAGTCCCCACTTTTTTCCTATTGCCTTTTTGCACGAGTACAAAGCTACAGTTGCCTTTCTCGCCCTTTCTTCAATATTAAGCTTAAAGTTCAGCTTCCTGTCCAAAATAACGCCAAGGTATTTTGCACAATCATCAAAGGGAATTTCAATACCCCCTAAGGAAATAGGCCTAACCGTGGGAGTTTTGCGATCTTTGCAGTACATGACTAATTCTGTCTTTGCAGGATTTACAACAAGACCATTGTCTTTCGCCCATTTCTCAGTCATCCAGAGGGCCCTCTGAATAATATCTCTGATTGTGGATGGCATCATCATCTGCATATGCCACCACTTTTATCCTTTCTTTTTCTAGAGTAACCAGAAGGCTATTTATAGCAACATTCCAAAGAAGAGGTGATAGACCTCCTCCTTGGGGAGTGCCTCTGTTCACATACCTTTGTATGTTTGCTTGTCCTAGTGTGGCTGAAATACGTCTCTTCATTAGCAGTTCGTCTAACAGCCTGAGTATACTTGGATCAACATTCAGAGTTGTCAGTCCATTTAATATCGAGCATGGATGGACATTATTGAACGCCTCTTCGATGTCTAGAAACGCCACGATTGTGTATTCTTTGACAGATAGTGAGCTTTCAATAAAGCTGACTAGTTCATGTAGTGCGGTCTCAGTAGACCTGCCCTTCGAGTATGCATGCTGTCGTTTCGAGCCAAAAAAAATCTACCAAAATGTTATTGCCATAGAAAATTTTATATTTCTATAAAGAAATGTTGTCAAAATTTTATTTCTATAGAAAATTTTGTCAAAATATTATTTCTATAGAAAATTTTATCAAAATTTTATTTTTATAGAAAAATATAATTTCTATACAAAATTTTGTCAAAATTTTTTTTCTATAGAAAATTTTGTCAACATTTTATTTCTTTATGAAATTTTGTCAAGATATAATTTCTATAGAAAATTTTGTCAAAATGTTTTTTCTATCGAAAATTTATGAAGCACCTCTTAGTTGGAGAGGAATATTTTGCAAAACAAGAATTCTGCCAATCAACCATACAGGAAACAAGTAAGGAAAGTCTAAAGTCGGGCGGGACCGACTATATTATACCCTGCACCACTTTGTAGATCTAAATTTTCGATACCATATCACATCCGTCAAATGTGTTGGGTGCTACATAAAGGTTCGTCCCAAATACATACATTTAAGTATCACTTGATTTGGACAGAATTTGATAGACTTTTACAAAATCTATACACTCAAAATTTAAGTTGGCTAATGCACTAGGGTGGAACACAATTTTAGCAAAAACAAGTAAGGAAAGTCTAAAGTCGGGCGGGACCGACTATATTATACCCTGCACCACTTTGTAGATCTAAATTTTCGATACCATATCACATCCGTCAAATGTGTTGGGTGCTATATAAAGGTTCGTCCCAAATACATACATTTAAGTATCACTTGATTTGGACAGAATTTGATAGACTTTTACAAAATCTATACACTCAAAATTTAAGTTGGCTAATGCACTAGGGTGGAACACAATTTTAGCAAAAAAAAAATATGGGAAACATTTAAATCTGAAGTAATTTGAAGGAAACTTCGCAAAAGTTTATTTGTGATTTATCGCTCGATATATATGTATTACAAGTTTAGGAAAATTAGAGTCAGTTTTACAACTTTTCGACTAAGCAGTGGCGATTTTACAAGGAAAATGTTGGTATTTTACCATTTTTGTCGAAATCAGTAAAACATATATATGGGAGCTATATCTAAATCTTAACCGATTTCAACCAAATTTGGCAGGCATAGCTACAATGCTAATTCTACTCCATGTGCAAAATTTCAACTAAATCGGAGCAAAAAATTGGCCTCTGTGGTAATATGAGTGTAAATCGGGCGAAAGCTATATATGGGAGCTATATATAAATCTGAACCGATTTCAATCAAATTTGGCACGCATAGCTAGAATGCTAAATCTACTCCCTGTGCAAAATTTTAACCAAATTGGGCCAAAACTCGGGCTTCTGGGGCCATATAAGTCCATATCGGGTGAAAAATATATATGGAAGCTATATCTAAATCTGAACCGATTTCAACCAAATTTGGCACACATGACTATACTATCAATTGTGCTCCTTGTGTAAAATTTCAAGCTAATCGGGATAACACTCTGGCTTCTGGGTCCATATAAGTGCATATCGGGCGAAAGATATATATGGTAGCTATATCTAAATCTGAATCGATTTCAACCAAATTTGGCACACATACCTACAATGCTAAATCTACTCCTTGTGCAAAATTTCAATTAATCGGAGCAAAAAATTGGCCTCTGTGGTCATATGAGTGTAAATCAGGCGAAAGCTATATATGGGAGCTATATCTAAATCTGAACCGATTTCAATCAAATTTGGCACGCATAGCTAGAATGCTAAATCTACTGCCTGTGCAAACCAAATTGGGTCAAAACTCTAGCTTTTAGGACCATATTAGTCCATATCGGGCGACAGATATATATTGGAGCTATATCTAAATCTGAACCGATTTCAATCAAATTTTGCACACTTGACTATACTACTAATTGTACTCCTAGTGAAAAATTTCAACCAAATTCGGCCAAAAATCTGGCTTCTGGGGCCATATAAGTCCATATCGGGCGAAAGATATATATGGGAGCTATATCTAAATCTGAACCGATTTCAATCAAATTTTGCGCACTTGACTATACGACTAAGTGTTATGCTAATACAAAATTTCAAGCAAATCGGTATAAAACTCTGGCTGCTGGGTCCATATTAGTGCATATCGGGCGAAAGATATATATGGGAGCTATATCTAAATCAGAACCGATTTCAATAAAATTTGGCACACTTGACTATAGTACTAATTGTTCTTCTTGTGCAAAATTTTAAGCGAATTAGGGTAAAACTCTGGCTTCTGGGGCCATATAAGTCCATATCGGGCGAAATATATATATGGGAGCTATATCTAAATCTGAACCGATTTCTTCCAAAATCAATAGGGATCTATTCTGAGCCAAAACACATACTTGTGCCAAATTTGAAGTCGATTGGACTAAAACTGCGACCTAGACTTTGATTATAAAATGTGTTCACGGACAGACGGACAGACGGACATCGCTATATCGACTCAGGAACCCACCCTGAGCATTTTTGCCAAAGACACCATGTGTCTATCTCGTCTCCTTCTGGGTGTTGCAAACATATGCACTAACTTATAATACCCTGTTCCACAGTGTGGAGCAGGGTATAAAAATCTGCCATTTTTGGTATACTCGTGTTCTTAATTGTATGTATCGCCCTATATAAAGCGACCCCCAATATTTCAATTCTGGCTTTATAATTACCGCATAAAGATTCATATCGGTTCGTAATTATTTCTTCCCTATATAGCGGTCAAGAACTGAATATATAAGTATTTAATCGCCATTTGTTAATATATATTAAGCATGGACTAACTTACAATTTAGAAGATGATATTAAGAAGTTTTAAGATGTCTTGCCTTCGACCGCAACCCAAGTAATTCAATTGTGGATAACCGTCTTTAGTAGAAGTTTCTACGCAATCCATGGTGGAGGATACATAAGATTCGGCCTGGCCGAAATTATGGCCGTATATGCTTGTTCTTGTCTGGGTCATACCATTGTGTTTTTATCGCCTTCCAATGGTTACATGGGTCCACATCGCTTTATGTGTATCCCGTGCGCGTTTATCCAACTCGGACCGCATTGCCTCTATAGGCTTAGCGTTCTCTATGTGTCCTAGCTTTTACCGTCAGTTCACTTGCCTTTACGTTTCCTATTATTCTGGCGTGTCACCTTGATCTTTTGTTTTTTTTTTTTTTTTTGTATTCCAATACACTTCACGATCATTAAACACATTCCATTATGACACACACTTCTGCCTGCTGTGGTCCGGTAATTGGAATACCCAGACGTTAATCTACATACTCCACGCCCACTCACGACTATAGTAATCAGCGTTATAAACTATTTTTCCTTCTTTATATTTTATAAAAATTTATAAACTTTAGCTATTAAGGAATAAATAACTAAAAATATTAAGGACATTAATTTTTTCAACACAACAACTACCAAACCACTGGTTTCGGAATACACACAAACTCCTCAGTGCCTACAAAATCTCAGGGGCTCTTGAATTCAATTAGCTTGAGCTCACAAGGGCATTTCGCGATTCAACATAGCTATTTGTCATAAAGCTGATATCATATTCAGGGAAATTGACTATGACAAATGAATTGAGATCTGCTCTCGTTGCAAGAATTGAGGAAGGGAAAGGTCAGTTGTTGACTTTTGATTATGTCAATTTCTGTCAAGACGCAAAACTAGATAGCGACTTATCATTTATGATAAATGAATGTCATTGGCCATTGCGATGCTTAAGAATATATGATGAAATATTGCAACTTAACGAATGGAATCCATTCGAGGACATTTTCATGACGCAATTTGCTCGCTTCAATACCGTACATCATCATTTATAGTGTAAAACAAAAGAGAAAACATTATTTGTTGTTGTTGTTGTTGTTGTTGTTTTTTTTGGCAAAAATTGTTGTGAATTGATTTTGTGAAATAAATATAGACGAAATTGAATTACAAATTAAACATATTATAATCAAGTAGGAAAAGTAGAACGTCGTGCGGGGACGACTATAGCAGAAGAAAAACAACGATTAATAGATACCCCCAGAAAAAAGACATCGAATTTTTTATAGCCGATTTAACTTTATTTTAGTTCATGAAAATTAGTTGATTTTACTTCAATTTTGGTTCTTATTTTAATTATTTTTTGCTTATTTTGATGTAAAAAACTTTGAAAAAAAGTTTTATGCAAATGATGTACATAATTTTACTAAATATAAAAAAATCATATTTTTCTAAAATGGACAAAGTTTGCTGAAACTAAACTAATACATTTCTCAAATGAGTAAATTTTACTTAATTTGTGTCTGCAAAAGAAATTTTAACAATTTTTAATTTAATTTTTTTCCAAAATATGAAATTTTATTAAACAATAGAAAAATGTGTTATTTTTAATAAATTTTCTTCAATTTAACGAGCATTATTAACTAATTTGTATCGTGTTGCAATTACTAAAAGATATAAGTTTAAATTTTCAAATACATTTTCTTTCATGATGCACTGAAAAAAATATTGCCGTGAGGCTATAGATTTTATGTCTTGAAAAGCAGGAATTCGGATTTTGCTTAGCATAGAAGACGCATTTCTCTGAAATAAAATTATTTTCCTTGTCCAAAAGTCGTGACACTTTTCAATAATTCTGAAAAAGATTGAAAAATTGGAAACTTTAAAATGTTTAATTAAAAAATTAATTGATACAATAAACTTTTTAATCAAATTCGGAAGACTAAGCCAGTTAAAAAAAAAGTGATGAACAAATTTTCAATTTTTAATTAAAAATGTATTTCAAACAATCATTTTTTATCCAAATAAAAAGTCTAAGCCAATTCAGAAAGTAATTGAAAAGAATTCCTCTTTTTAATTAAAAAATTAAATGAGTTTTGCAATCAATATCAATTAAATTTTTAATTGAATCAATTAAAAAATAATTGAAATTTGCTAATGAAATCAATTAATTTTTTAATCAAGATTTTTTTATGCCCAATTAAAATTGTGATTGAACTATAATTTTCGTGTTTGAAGAAATTTAAATTAGAAACTTAGTTGGACAAACCGCACACTAGATATGCTAATGTTCTCGAGACGTCAGATATCACTCCTGATATCTGCTATAACGGGTCGCTGCCTGATAGGCGATTTTGCAAAAACTATTGGCGCGAAGTATAATGACTATTGTATGAGCTGTCATGATGCGGAGGAAAAGGAATCAATTAAACACCTCTTGTGTTAGTGTCCTGCATTTTTTGTAAAGCGCAAGCAACTTTTAGGAGCATATAGCTTCAGATTACTGGCGGATCTGGAAAACGTTAACTTAAGCAGTCTGCTACTGTTTTTGGAACAATCTGGTTGGTTCAACAAAGAAAAATAATCAAGAAGGTTCAGCGGTTAAAACTAGAAGTGCCCATATGTAATAGGTACTTTTAGTTAATGTGGTATCACAATGGACTGAATAGTCTAAGTGAGCCTGAATCTTAATCGGGCTGCCACTTTAACCTAACCTAACCTAGTTGGATCAATGAATTTCGTGATTGAATCACAAAAAAATTGTGTGTAGTTAAAGTAGATTTTGGAAGTGTAGTGTGTATGAAGTTTTATCACAAAAATAATTTAAAAAGCAATTTCATATATATATATATATATATATATATATATATATATATATATATATATATATATATATATATATATATATATATATATATATATATATATATATATATATATATATATATATATATATATATATATATATATATATATATATATATATATATATATATATATATATATATATATATATATATATATATATATATATATATATATATATATATGAAATTGCTTTTTAAATTATTTTTGTGATAAAACTTCATACACACTACACTTCCAAAATCTACATGTATATGTCTCGCCCGATTTTGCCAAATTAGGTCATAAAACCCTTACTTATTAACCAATATTTCTCAAAGTTGGCTTGATCCAGTCCTCTATAGTACTAACTATATGTGCAAAAAAATCTTTGAAATCGGTTCAGATTTGGCTATAGATCCCATATATATGTACCGCCCGATTTTTCTAAATTTGGCCATAAAACCGTTATTTATCAACCGATCTTATTCAAATTTGGGAAAATGTAATCTTCTATAACACTAACTATATGTGCAAGGAATCATGGAAATCGCTTCAGATTTAGCTATAGCTCCCATATATATGTATCGCCCGATTTTTCTAAATTTGGATATAAAACCCTTATGTATCAACCGATAGTACTCAAAGCTGGCCAAATGAAATTCTATAGCACTAACTGTATGTACAAAATTTCATCGAAATCGGTTCAGATTGAGATATAGCTCCCATATATATGCATAGCCCGATTTTCCCAAATTGATGTCTATAGAAAATTTTGTCAAAATTGTATTTCTATAGATTTTTTTTTTTAAATATTTATATAAAAAATTTTCTCAAAATTTTATGGAATTTTTTCTCAAAATTTTATTTCTATGGAATTTATTATCAAAATTTTATTTCTATAGAAAATTTTCTCAAAAAAATTTCTATAGAGATTTAACAAAAAAATTAACTATTTTTGGTAAAATTCTACCAACTGTGGCAACCGTGGTGTAATACAAATTTATTTTCCAGGTTATATACGTTACATTTTCATGTTTTAAGATAATAAAGTACTTAGAACCATCTTTTTTGAAAAATTTGTAGTAAGTAAAGTCTAAAGTCGGGCGGGGCCGACTATATTATACCCTTCGCCACTATATAGACCAAAAATTTGTGTTACCATTTCAAATCGTTCAAATTTGTTGCTAGTTATTATGAAGGCTTTTATTAGAAATATTTATATAATTTATATACAACAATTTTTTGTACTTCTATAAAATCTCTAGAATTAAAATTTAAATCGGCTGACACCCTAGGATGAAACACAATGTTATATATATAACTATAGTAACAAAATAGGGGAAATATAAAGCTAAAGCAATTTTAATGCAATTGTACGAAATAATATTTACGATTTATCGAGCGAGAAATACGAATTCGAGATAAAGGAAAAAAAAGTAATATTTTAAATTTTTTCTACTGTGGCGCTTTTACAAGGATATTGATTAAATCTCGGCATTACATGTGGTCAATTGTGGGTTGTGATATATTATTCGGCCTAGTTTATTTAAAACTCGATCTTTTTGTGGAAAGTGTGGTATTACAGTGTGAAATATGACTACGAAATCTGAACCAATTAGATCAAAAAGCATATTAAATATATTCTCTGTGGAAACTATCGAGTCAACTGAAGGAAACTCCCATTGAAATATGAAATATTCTACTTAACTTTGGCGTATATATACAAAATTTGAAGCAAATCAGGCTTCAACTCTGGCTTTTGTGCAAATCGGACGAAATATATATATGGGAGCTATATCTAAATCTGAAACGAGTTCAAACAAATTTGGCACAGTTAACCATACTATTAAACGCACTCCTTTTGGAAAATTTGAAGCAAATCAGGGCAAAATTCTGGCTTTTGAAGCCATATAAGAACAAATCGGACGAAAGATATATATATGAGAGCTATATCTAAATCTGGTACCGATTTTAACCAAATTTGGCACAGTTAACAATATTATTAAACGTACTCATTGTGCTAAATTTGAAGCAAATGTAAAATTCTGGCTTTTGAGGGCATATAAGTCCAAATCGGACGAAAGGTATATATGGGAGCTGTATCTAAATCTGAACCGATTTCAACCAAATTTGGCACAGTTAACCATATTATAAAATTTTGAATCAAATCAGGGCAAAATTCTGGTTTTTGAAGCCACATAGGTGCAAATCGGACGAAAGATATATAAGGGAGCTATATCTAAATCTGAACCGATTTAGCTGATGTTTTGCAGGTTTTACGTGACCGACAAAAATTCAGATGAACAAAATTTGAAGAAGATCGGTTCATAAATACGTGAATTATGATCAAATCGGTGATAAATATATATGGCAGCTATATCTAAATCTGAACCGATTTTTTCCAAAATCAATAGCAATTGTCTTTGACCCAAAGAAAGACCCCATGCCAAAATTGAGGACGATCGCACTTAAATTGCGAGCTGTACTTTGTGCACAAAATTACATATACAGACAGACGGACGGACAGACAGACAGACAGACAGACGGACATCGCTAAATCGACTGAGAATTTAATTCTAAGCCGATCGGTATACTAAAAGATGGGTCTATGACTATTATTTCTTGGCGTTACATACAAATGCACAAACTTATTATACCATGTACCACAGTAGTGGTGAAGGGTATAAAAATATTGTAGGGACAATTGTTTGGGAATGTATGGGAAATTAGGAAATTTTTTTTGTGCTTGTAGGGTAAACCAAACATTTTACCTGTCATCATTGACTATGAGCTAGTCAGATTGAGACAAAGCACCCATACACATGAACCCCTTAATTTTCTTAAATATGCAACTGCGGTTTATCTCACAGACCTATATGAATGTTGCCCACAAATGCTTATGATTACTTATTCAGTAAGGGTGGTTTAGGGTATGATATAGTCGGCCCCGCCCGATTTTCTACTTTACTTACTTATTGGATATACGGAAGCTCTGTGCAAAATGGGTGCCGCGCGAGCTCACATTTGACCAAAAACAACAACGTGTTGATGATTCTGAGCGGTGTTTGCAGCTGTTAACTCGAAACATGGCTCCATCACTACACTCCTGAGTCCAATCAACAGTCGGCTGAGTGAACAGCGACCGGTGAACCGTCTCCGAAGCGTGGAAAGTCTCAAAAGTCCGCTGGCAAAGTAATGGCCTCTGTTTTTTGGGATGCTCATGGAATAATTTTTATCAATTATCTTGAGAAGGGAAAAACCATTAACAGTGACTATTATATGGCGTTATTGGAGCGTTTGAAGGTCGAAATCGCGGCAAAACGGCCCCATATGAAGAAGAAACAAGTATATACGGCCGTAAGTTCGGCCAGGCCGAAGCCTTTGTACCCTCCATCATGGATTGCGTAGAAACTTCTTCTAAACACTGCCATCCACAATCGAATAAGTTGCGGTAACGCTTGCCGATGGCAAGGTATCTTAAAACCTCCTAACAACATCTTCTAAATGTTATGTAAGTCCATACGTGTTATATATTAAATAAAAAAAGATCGATCCAATACGTATATAATTCAGTTTGACAAAGTAGACATAACATTTTGACAAAATTTTCTACAGAAATAAAATTTTAACAAAATTTTCTATAGAAATAAAATTTTCACAAAATTTTCTATAGAAATAAAAATTTTGACAAAATTTTCTATAGAAAGAACATTTTGACAAAAATTTCTACAGAAATAAAATTTTAACAAAATTTTCTATAGAAATAAACTTTTGACAAAATTTTCTATAGAAATAAAATCTTGGTAGATTATTTTTGGCTCGAGTGGCAACCATGATTATGAACCGAATAAAATTTGAACAAAATTTTCTATAGAAATAAAATTTTGACAAAATTTTCTATAGAAATAAAATTTTGACAATAATGAAAATTTTATTATGAACCGAATAAAATTTTAACAAAATTTTCTCTAGAAATAAAATTTTGACAAAATTTTCTATAGAAATAAAATTTTGGTAGATTATTTTTGGCTCTACACCCTCAAAAAAAATCGCTTCTTTAACATATGTTCCAAACATATTTTGCAGGAAGCACATATATTATTGCATACTGCCGAAACATTAATATGTTTGTTTTATGTGAACATATTATATGTTTGGAAGCATTTTGAGCCAAAAATATTATATGCTTGGAAGAATTTTTCCCAAACACGATTGTGCTCATTCCCTAACATACTCGTAATTTTCACTTCCACGAAATTTTTTAGTTATTGGCACCTTTCTCTGTAATACAAATAATGTTGAAGAAATTATTCACTTTTATAAATTTTTTAAATTTTACCTTTCGCCTGCACGGAGAATCGAACCGAGGACCATACAGTTTGTAAGCCAACACACTATCCACTGGGCTACGTAGCTGTTATAGTCACCAGTAGATAATTATCGTTTTAAGTTACATTTATATAGCATAGTTTGCAGCGCCCACGAGCCCATGCAAACATAACATTATTTAACAGAAACATACATTTGTTTGCCACGTGGAGCAGTGGTTAGCATGTCTGCCTTGCATGCAAAGGGTCGTGGGTTCAATCCCTGCTCCGACCGAACATTTTTTTGTTTTTTTTTTTTAATTTACACATTTATATTTATACTATATTAATTTTTTAAATGAAACATCGAAATGTGCGTTATTAAAGATTTATAGTCAGTAACAGTGCTTGATATAAACGAAATTGAATG
Organism: Haematobia irritans; assembly: GCF_050003625.1. Classification (NCBI taxonomy): domain Eukaryota; kingdom Metazoa; phylum Arthropoda; class Insecta; order Diptera; family Muscidae; genus Haematobia; species Haematobia irritans. The sequence goes on along the minus strand of NC_134399.1, from coordinate 39,506,944 downwards.
ATTTTTGGATAAAATATTATTTTTTATTGCAAAAATAACAATCTTGTAATAAAAAACTGTTTTTGTACAAAACTTTAAAATTTGGAAGGAATTCAAAAACTAACAAAAGAAGAACGTGGAGTCGAGTATAAACATACATACATAATTTTATAATATAAACATAAATTTATTTAGGAGTGAACAGTTTTTTACTAGCATTTAACACCATCGCTCTAAAATTCCTTTTATTTTTCTTTAATAATTCATTTTAAAGAAAATAAACTTTTTAAATTGTTTTAGCTGTAAAAGTCGAACTTAATGCCCGCTTTTATATTTGATGGTGTCGGTCAACTCCTCGTGGACTACTTTTTAATAAGGAGAAACTAAACTTTGTTTTTTTTTACTTTTTACTGTGTAATTTTTCACTATTTCCTCCTTATTTCATTTTACCGTCCCAACTCTAAAAAGAGTATAGTGCCCTTTCGTTATTTTTATGAAGACCCCTGATTTCTTTTAACGAACCAAGAAAAAAATAATGCCAAAATGATAAACAAAACACATGTCCACACATACATAAAATGCTGCTCTCAAGGCGAAAACATAAGCTGTTTGTTTTTCAAATGTCTATTCTCTTGGTTCAGAATGTATATTCTCTTTATTCAAATTAAATAATATTTAGACTTAATCATATCAAATTTTTGGCCTTATCATAAAACAGTTTTCCGAAACAACATACAAGCGGTTTCACAGAAATTGTTCTCTTTTGACTCTTTTGCTGTGTTATATTGATATCTTTCGTCAACTCTCCCGGTTTCCATCTCTATTTCTCTGTATACTCTCTCTGTCGCTTTGAATAAAATATCACAACATATGTATGTTTAGTTGAAATTTGTAAATTTATATATGTTTGTATTCACACATATGATTTTTATGAAACATTCATGCCCCAAACATAATATATTCTAACATATTAACATAGATGTCCCAAACATTTAGTGTTACTTTAGGAAAATTACATGTTCGCACTTAAATATATTGTGGTTTAAAATCGTGCCCGAAACACATTTTGTTTATATCGGAACATATGAAAAACATATTTTTCTAACAGTGTAGTGGCAACCATGATTATGAACCGATATGGACCAAGTTTTGTGTGATTGGACCAATTTTGGTATGGTTCTTAGCGACCATATACTAACACCACGTTCCTAATTTGAACCGGATCGGATGAATTGAGAACGTTTTATATGGGGGCTTTATATAATTATGGACCGATATGGGCCAATTCTGGAACGGTTGTTAAAGATCATATACTAACACCATGTTCCAAATTACAATCGGAGTGGATGAAATTTGCTTCTCTTGGAGACTTCGCAAGCAAATCTGGGGATCGGTTTATATGGGGGCTATATATAATTAAGGACCGATATGGACCAATTTTTGCATGGTTGTTAGAGACCATATACCAACATCATGTACCAAATTTCAGCGGGATCGGATGAAATTTTCTTCCCTTTGAGGCTCCGCAAGCCAAATCTGGGGATCGGTTTATATGGGGGCTATATATAATTATGGACCGCTGTGGACCAATTTTTGCATGGTTGTTAGAGACCATATACCAACACCATGTACCAAATTTCAGCCGGATCGGATTAAATTTGCTTCTCTTTTAGGCTCCGCAAGCCAAAACTTGGGATCGGTTTATATGGGTGCCATATATATTTAAGGACCGATATGGACAAATTTTTGCATGGTTGTTAGAGACCATATACCAACATCATGTACCAAATTTCAGCGGGATCGGATGAAATTTTCTTCCCTTTGAGGCTCAGCAAGCCAAATCTGGGGATCGGTTTATATGGGGGCTATATATAGTTATGGACCGATGTGGACCAATTTTTGCATGGTTGTTACAGACCACATACCAACACCATGTACCAAATTTCAGCCGGATCGGATTAAATTTGCTTCTCTTTTAGGCTCCGCAAGCCAAATCTGGGGATCGGTTTATGTGGGGTCTATATATATTTATGGACCGATGTGGACCAATTTTTGCATGGTTGTTAGAGACCATATACCAACACCATGTACCAAATTTCAGCCGGATCGGATGAAATATGCATCTGTTAGAGGCTCCACAAGCCAAATCTGAGGGTCCCTTTATATGGGGGTTATACGTAAAAGTGGACCGATATGGCCCATTTTCAATACCATCCGACCTACATCGATAACAACTACTTGTGCCAAGTTTCAAGTCGATAGCTTGTTTCGTTCGGAAGTTAGCGTGATTTCAACAGACGGACGGACATGCTTAGATCGACTCAGAATTTCACCACGACCCAGAATATATATACTTTATGTCTTAGAGCAATATTTCGATGTGTTGCAAACGGAATGACAAAGTTAGTATACCCCCATCCTACGATGGAGGGTATAAAAAGTGTTGTTGCACCAAGACAACGCACCGTGCCACAAGTCATTGAGAACGATGGCAAAAATTCATGAATTGGGCCTCGAATTGCTTCCCCATCCACCGCATTCTCCAGATCTGGGACCCAGCGACTTTTTCTTGTTCTCAGACCTCAAAAGGATGCTCGCATGGAAATAATTTGGCTGCAATGAAGAGGTGATCGCCGAAACTGAGGCCTATTTTGAGGCAAAATCGAAGGAGTACTACCAAAATGGTATCAAAAAATTGGAAAGTCGTTATAATCGTTGTATCGCTCTTGAAGGGAACTATGTTGAATAATAAAAACGAATTTTCACAAAAAAATGTGTTTTTCTTTGTTAGACCGGGGACTTATCAGTCAACCTGTTAAAACGATTGACGTTTTATAGAGGTCGATTTCTAGAAATTTTGACAAAATTTTACAAATTTTTTATAGGAACGTTGAAAATAAATCCTCTCAAAAACACTGTGCTATTAACGTACATCATCCCTATTTCCAGATAACGTCCAACCTTTTTAAATAAAAGTATTTTAGATATGGTACTATTAAATATTGATTGAGATAGGCGATAATATAAATTTATTTTGTATTTAATTTATTTTGTAATGTAAAACAAAAATTCTTACTATCTCACTCCAAAATCTGATTTCGGCAATCAGGTTATATTTGATGAGAAAACAACATTTTTGTGACAAACACGTTACATTGTCACCATACAAAAATAATATTTTGCTCTTGAAATATGTTTGTGTTGATCATATTCCTTCTCTGTGTGTACTTTTGACACTTTATCTTTTCTGTTATTTGAGTTTTTCATTTACTTTCTTTGTTGCATTCGGTTCGATTCGATCGCCATAGTTAAACCACTCTCTCAATCAACATCTTGTGGAACATATGTTGTTGAGTTGATTTGATTTGTATGAAGTATGGACCCAGCACCGACAATTGTTTGATGATCTCCACAGCTATTTTCCCATCTTCTTATCTCTATTGTCTTTAGCTCGAAGTTACTGTGTATTTAACAAAAAGGTCAAAAAACCATTTCACCGTTCACACCGAGTTGAGATGTTTTAGTTTGACGGTTGTCATGGTAACTCGAATTTCATATTTAAATTCAAATATATGCACCGCTCAAATAAATACCACGATCGTAAAGGGAAAAATTTTTAAAGTTATTTTCACATCCCTATATTCTTCAAAGCCTTTGTTTATTCGTTTTTTTTTTCTATGAAATTTATTTTAATAATTTGACACATATTTTGAAAAGAGTATGTTCAGTCAGAGCATATTCCAAATAGGGGCGTTTAGATTATAAAATTAACGTGTTTTGGCGGAAAACTTGTGTTTTGAACTTGATTTTTTGTATGGGGAAAACGACTCGTTTCGTAGAGCTTATAAAGGGAAAACATTTCAACCCCCAAAACATGCTTGGTGAGAACGCCTTATATTTCTAATCTGAATTAGATCAGTTAATAAATAATGGTAATATACCATATTTTTTGAAAATTTAGTATTTGTAAACATATTATTTATCCAAGCAGCCAGCAACATCTTACGGAATTCAACATAATCAATCAAAATAAAACTATAATGAATTGGGAAATTTATTATAAATTTAAATGAAACACCAAACTTGTACAGTTACATATTTGTTTCATTATTTTTCATACAAAGAGAATTTTGAATGAAAACGAATGTGTGAATATCACGCAAATTTCTCCTGAGATTCACAATTAATTGTTTTTGTTTTTACACATGCCGACCAACTTAAAGCCCATATGACAAAGGCAATCACAAAAGTGGTCAAGGCAATGGTTAATGGTTAGCATGACCACAAAAAAAAACAACAAATGATTTTTCTGTCACACTTTATGTGAAAAATGGTCAGTGTATTTTGTACACTTTTGTTATAACAATCAGCGATGGCATACAAACAGGAACTTTAGACAAAATAATTAATTCGGTTTAAGCCAAAAAACTATAACGTAAATTATTATATCGGGGAAGTAAACAATATTATTATATACATCACTGGAAGTTATAAAATATATATATTTTTTGGACGATAACCCGGAATTTATAATTAACATATATACAGTATTAATATTTAAATTGTATAAACCCGTTTTTATGAAATATTTCCTTTATAACACATAGGATATTAAAATACTAGGAGCCAAATTCTGTGATCCGTGATCGATGAAGCATTGAATTATCGAATTTATTTTCCAGAAAAGAAATTTATTTCGAATTTGTCTTGAAATAAAAGAAATTAAATTTTTTCGAGATTTTCATATACAAGCCATTAATTCTTACACTCTTAGAAAAATATGTTTTTCATATGTTCCGATATAAACAAAGTGTGTTTCGGGCACAATTTTAAAACACAATATATTTAAGTGCAAACATGTAATGTTCCTAAACTAACACTAAATGTTTGGGACATCTATGTTAATATGTTAGAATATATTATGTTTGGGGCATAAATGTTTCATAAAAATCATATGTGTGAATGCAAACATATATAAATTTATAAATTTCGACTAAACATACATATGTTGTGATATTTTATCCAAAGCGGCAGAGAGAGTATAGAGATGGAAACCGGGAGAGTTGACGAAAGATATCAACATAACACAGCGAAAGAATCAAAAGAGAACAATTTCTGTGAAACCGCTTGTATGTTGTTTCGGAAAACTGTTTATGATAAGGCCAAAAATTTGATATGCTAAGTCTAAATATTATTTAATTTGAATAAAGAAAATGGACATTCGGAACCAAGAGAATAGACATTTGAAAAAAAAGCCTGTGTTTTCGCCTTGAGAGCAGCATTTTATGTATGTGTGGACATGTGTTTTGTTTATCATTTTGGCATTATGGGCACAATTTTTTTCTTGGTTCGTTAAAAGAAATCAGAAGTCTTCATAAAAATAACGAAAGGGCACTATACTCTTTTTAGAGTTGGGACAGTAAAATTAAATAAGGAAGAAAAAAATTGCAAAATTACACAGTAAAATGTATAAAAACAAAGTTTAGTTCCTCTTTATTAATAAGTAGTCCACGAAGAGTTGACGGACACCTTCAAATATAAGAGCGGGCACTAAATTCGAGTTTTGCAGCTAAAACAATTTAAAAAGTCTATTTTCTTTAAAATGAATTATTAAAGAAAAATAAAAGGCATTTTAGACCGATGGTGTTAAATGCTAGTAAAAAACTGTTCACGCCTAAATAAATTTATGTTTATATTATAAAATTATTTATGTATGTTTATACTCGACTCCACGTTCTTCTTTTGTTAGTTTTTGAATTCCTTCCAAATTTTAAAGTTTTGTACCAAAAACAGTTTTTTTGTTACAAAATTTTTATTTTTGCAATAAAAAAATATTTTATCCAAAAATCAGTCAATATCGTTTATATCAAGCACTGTTAATGACTATAAATCTTTAATAACCCACATTTCAAAGTTTCATTATAAAAATTTAATATAGTATAAATATAAATGTGTAAATTAAAAAAAAAAAGTGTTCGGTCGGAGCAGGGATTGAACCCACGACCCTTTGCATGCTAGGCAGACATGCTAACCACTGCTCCACGTGGCAAACAAATGTATGTTTCTGTTAAATAATGTTATGTTTGCATGGGATCGTGGGCGCTGCAAACTATGCTATATAAATGTAACTTATAACGATAATTATCTGCTGGTGACCATGACAGCTACGTCGCCCAGTTGATAGTGTGTTGGCTTACAAACTGTATGGTACTCGGTTCGATTCTCCGTGCAGGCGAAAGGTAAAATTTGAAAAAATTATAAAAGTGAATAATTTCTTCAACATTATTTGTATTACAGAAAAAGGTGCCAAGAATTAAAATATTTCGTGGAAGTGAAAATAACGAGTATGTTAGGGAATGAGCACAATCGTCTTTGGGAAAAATTCTTCCAAGCATATAATATTTTTGGGCTCAAAATGCTTCCAAACATATAATATGTTCACATAAAACAAACATATTAATGTTTCGGCAGTATCCAATAATATATGTGCTTCCTGCAAAATATGTTTGGAACATATGTTAAAGAAGCGATTTTTTTTGAGGGTGTATATATTTCAATCAGTATATATGTGTACAAAAGCATAAATTGTGGACATGTCTGTTGAAAATTGCTGTTTCGATAGATCGTATCGGGAGATTGGTCTTTAAAGGAGTTATATCGAAACATTGATCGACATTTGGCACAGCTATTAAAATTACACCAGATTTTAAAGAAAATGAAAAGAACTTTATATAAGAGAAATTTGTCTTCTATGCTAAGCAAAAAAGATATCTTTGACCTCACGACAATATTTTTTTTTAGTATACGGAAAGTTTTGCATATTACTGTAAGCAAAAAGTAAGGTGGTTGGGAGCCACCGTGGTGCAATGGTTGGCATGCCCGCCTTGCATACACAAGGTCATGGGTTCGATTCCTACTTCGACCGAACACCAAAAAGTTTTTCAGCGGTGGATTATACCAAAGATTATAGATTACAGAAGATGGGAGATTGGCTACTGAGCACATCAAACCATTTACCACATTAGTTTAATACTCGAACCAAACGCGTATGTTAAAAAGAAATTAAGAGCACGAAATAAATTTCCATAATGGGGAAAATGTAATTTTTTTGTTGTTGCCTAAAATTTAACATTGTTTCATTAAGAAAATTATATTTTTCATTTGAAAAATAACAAGTATATACGGCCGTAAGTTCGCCCAGTCCGCAGCTTATGTACCCTCCACCATGGATTCCGTAGAAACTTCTTCTAAACACTTGCCGATGGCAAGGTATCTTAAAACCTCCTAACACAAAGAAAAAAATTTCCGTAGTTAAACTAACGCTAAATTTAACATACTTTTATTGGAAAAAAATTATTTGCTAGTAGTTAAATTTTAAAGGGTGATACGTAAAAAATTTGGTCAAGGGAAAACGCGTGTAAATCGGTGAAATCGTTTATTTAAAAAATCAAATTAAATTTCTTTTTCAAGTTCAATTAGTATAAAATTCAGGAAAAATATTCAGTTAGGCTTTCGCTTTTCCAAATCCGAATTGCCGGGCCTCACGCTTGACACCTGCCATCAGATTTTGTACAGCCACCTTGTCCACCGTCTTCGCCGCAGAAAGCCAGTTTGCCTTGAACTGCTGCTCGCCCTTAGCAGTTTTTTTGGTCTTCTTTAGGTTCCGCTTGACAATAGCCCAGTATTTCTCAATTGGGCGGAGCTCTGGCGTGTGGGGAGGGTTCTTGTCCTTGGGAACCACCTAAACGTACTCATTGTGCTAAATTTGAAGCAAATGTAAAATTCTGGCTTTTGAGGGCATATAAGTCCAAATCGGACGAAAGGTATATATGGGAGCTGTATCTAAATCTGAACCGATTTCAACCAAATTTGGTACAGTTAACCATATTATAAAATTTTGAATCAAATCAGGGCAAAATTCTGGTTTTTGAAGCCACATAGGTGCAAATCGGACGAAAGATATATAAGGGAGCTATATCTAAATCTGAACCGATTTAGCTGATGTTTTGCAGGTTTTACGTGACCGACAAAAATTCAGATGAACAAAATTTGAAGAAGATCGGTTCATAAATACGTGAATTATGATCAAATCGGTGATAAATATATATGGCAGCTATATCTAAATCTGAACCGATTTTTTCCAAAATCAATAGCAATTGTCTTTGACCCAAAGAAAGACCCCATGCCAAAATTGAGGACGATCGCACTTAAATTGCGAGCTGTACTTTGTGCACAAAATTACATATACAGACAGACGGACGGACAGACAGACAGACAGACAGACGGACATCGCTAAATCGACTGAGAATTTAATTCTAAGCCGATCGGTATACTAAAAGATGGGTCTATGACTATTATTTCTTGGCGTTACATACAAATGCACAAACTTATTATACCATGTACCACAGTAGTGGTGAAGGGTATAAAAATATTGTAGGGACAATTGTTTGGGAATGTATGGGAAATTAGGAAATTTTTTTTGTGCTTGTAGGGTAAACCAAACATTTTACCTGTCATCATTGACTATGAGCTAGTCAGATTGAGACAAAGCACCCATACACATGAACCCCTTAATTTTCTTAAATATGCAACTGCGGTTTATCTCACAGACCTATATGAATGTTGCCCACAAATGCTTATGATTACTTATTCAGTAAGGGTGGTTTAGGGTATGATATAGTCGGCCCCGCCCGATTTTCTACTTTACTTACTTATTGGATATACGGAAGCTCTGTGCAAAATGGGTGCCGCGCGAGCTCACATTTGACCAAAAACAACAACGTGTTGATGATTCTGAGCGGTGTTTGCAGCTGTTAACTCGAAACATGGCTCCATCACTACACTCCTGAGTCCAATCAACAGTCGGCTGAGTGAACAGCGACCGGTGAACCGTCTCCGAAGCGTGGAAAGTCTCAAAAGTCCGCTGGCAAAGTAATGGCCTCTGTTTTTTGGGATGCTCATGGAATAATTTTTATCAATTATCTTGAGAAGGGAAAAACCATTAACAGTGACTATTATATGGCGTTATTGGAGCGTTTGAAGGTCGAAATCGCGGCAAAACGGCCCCATATGAAGAAGAAACAAGTATATACGGCCGTAAGTTCGGCCAGGCCGAAGCCTTTGTACCCTCCATCATGGATTGCGTAGAAACTTCTTCTAAACACTGCCATCCACAATCGAATAAGTTGCGGTAACGCTTGCCGATGGCAAGGTATCTTAAAACCTCCTAACAACATCTTCTAAATGTTATGTAAGTCCATACGTGTTATATATTAAATAAAAAAAGATCGATCCAATACGTATATAATTCAGTTTGACAAAGTAGACATAACATTTTGACAAAATTTTCTACAGAAATAAAATTTTAACAAAATTTTCTATAGAAATAAAATTTTCACAAAATTTTCTATAGAAATAAAAATTTTGACAAAATTTTCTATAGAAAGAACATTTTGACAAAAATTTCTACAGAAATAAAATTTTAACAAAATTTTCTATAGAAATAAACTTTTGACAAAATTTTCTATAGAAATAAAATCTTGGTAGATTATTTTTGGCTCGAGTGGCAACCATGATTATGAACCGAATAAAATTTGAACAAAATTTTCTATAGAAATAAAATTTTGACAAAATTTTCTATAGAAATAAAATTTTGACAATAATGAAAATTTTATTATGAACCGAATAAAATTTTAACAAAATTTTCTCTAGAAATAAAATTTTGACAAAATTTTCTATAGAAATAAAATTTTGGTAGATTATTTTTGGCTCTAGTGGCAACCATGATTATGAACCGATATGGACCAAGTTTTGTGTGATTGGACCAATTTTGGTATGGTTCTTAGCGACCATATACTAACACCACGTTCCTAATTTGAACCGGATCGGATGAATTGAGAACGTTTTATATGGGGGCTTTATATAATTATGGACCGATATGGGCCAATTCTGGAACGGTTGTTAAAGATCATATACTAACACCATGTTCCAAATTACAATCGGAGTGGATGAAATTTGCTTCTCTTGGAGACTTCGCAAGCAAATCTGGGGATCGGTTTATATGGGGGCTATATATAATTAAGGACCGATATGGACCAATTTTTGCATGGTTGTTAGAGACCATATACCAACATCATGTACCAAATTTCAGCGGGATCGGATGAAATTTTCTTCCCTTTGAGGCTCCGCAAGCCAAATCTGGGGATCGGTTTATATGGGGGCTATATATAATTATGGACCGCTGTGGACCAATTTTTGCATGGTTGTTAGAGACCATATACCAACACCATGTACCAAATTTCAGCCGGATCGGATTAAATTTGCTTCTCTTTTAGGCTCCGCAAGCCAAAACTTGGGATCGGTTTATATGGGTGCCATATATATTTAAGGACCGATATGGACAAATTTTTGCATGGTTGTTAGAGACCATATACCAACATCATGTACCAAATTTCAGCGGGATCGGATGAAATTTTCTTCCCTTTGAGGCTCAGCAAGCCAAATCTGGGGATCGGTTTATATGGGGGCTATATATAGTTATGGACCGATGTGGACCAATTTTTGCATGGTTGTTAGAGACCACATACCAACACCATGTACCAAATTTCAGCCGGATCGGATTAAATTTGCTTCTCTTTTAGGCTCCGCAAGCCAAATCTGGGGATCGGTTTATGTGGGGTCTATATATATTTATGGACCGATGTGGACCAATTTTTGCATGGTTGTTAGAGACCATATACCAACACCATGTACCAAATTTCAGCCGGATCGGATGAAATATGCATCTGTTAGAGGCTCCACAAGCCAAATCTGAGGGTCCCTTTATATGGGGGTTATACGTAAAAGTGGACCGATATGGCCCATTTTCAATACCATCCGACCTACATCGATAACAACTACTTGTGCCAAGTTTCAAGTCGATAGCTTGTTTCGTTCGGAAGTTAGCGTGATTTCAACAGACGGACGGACATGCTTAGATCGACTCAGAATTTCACCACGACCCAGAATATATATACTTTATGTCTTAGAGCAATATTTCGATGTGTTGCAAACGGAATGACAAAGTTAGTATACCCCCATCCTACGATGGAGGGTATAAAAAGTGTTGTTGCACCAAGACAACGCACCGTGCCACAAGTCATTGAGAACGATGGCAAAAATTCATGAATTGGGCCTCGAATTGCTTCCCCATCCACCGCATTCTCCAGATCTGGGACCCAGCGACTTTTTCTTGTTCTCAGACCTCAAAAGGATGCTCGCATGGAAATAATTTGGCTGCAATGAAGAGGTGATCGCCGAAACTGAGGCCTATTTTGAGGCAAAATCGAAGGAGTACTACCAAAATGGTATCAAAAAATTGGAAAGTCGTTATAATCGTTGTATCGCTCTTGAAGGGAACTATGTTGAATAATAAAAACGAATTTTCACAAAAAAATGTGTTTTTCTTTGTTAGACCGGGGACTTATCAGTCAACCTGTTAAAACGATTGACGTTTTATAGAGGTCGATTTCTAGAAATTTTGACAAAATTTTACAAATTTTTTATAGGAACGTTGAAAATAAATCCTCTCAAAAACACTGTGCTATTAACGTACATCATCCCTATTTCCAGATAACGTCCAACCTTTTTAAATAAAAGTATTTTAGATATGGTACTATTAAATATTGATTGAGATAGGCGATAATATAAATTTATTTTGTATTTAATTTATTTTGTAATGTAAAACAAAAATTCTTACTATCTCACTCCAAAATCTGATTTCGGCAATCAGGTTATATTTGATGAGAAAACAACATTTTTGTGACAAACACGTTACATTGTCACCATACAAAAATAATATTTTGCTCTTGAAATATGTTTGTGTTGATCATATTCCTTCTCTGTGTGTACTTTTGACACTTTATCTTTTCTGTTATTTGAGTTTTTCATTTACTTTCTTTGTTGCATTCGGTTCGATTCGATCGCCATAGTTAAACCACTCTCTCAATCAACATCTTGTGGAACATATGTTGTTGAGTTGATTTGATTTGTATGAAGTATGGACCCAGCACCGACAATTGTTTGATGATCTCCACAGCTATTTTCCCATCTTCTTATCTCTATTGTCTTTAGCTCGAAGTTACTGTGTATTTAACAAAAAGGTCAAAAAACCATTTCACCGTTCACACCGAGTTGAGATGTTTTAGTTTGACGGTTGTCATGGTAACTCGAATTTCATATTTAAATTCAAATATATGCACCGCTCAAATAAATACCACGATCGTAAAGGGAAAAATTTTTAAAGTTATTTTCACATCCCTATATTCTTCAAAGCCTTTGTTTATTCGTTTTTTTTTTCTATGAAATTTATTTTAATAATTTGACACATATTTTGAAAAGAGTATGTTCAGTCAGAGCATATTCCAAATAGGGGCGTTTAGATTATAAAATTAACGTGTTTTGGCGGAAAACTTGTGTTTTGAACTTGATTTTTTGTATGGGGAAAACGACTCGTTTCGTAGAGCTTATAAAGGGAAAACATTTCAACCCCCAAAACATGCTTGGTGAGAACGCCTTATATTTCTAATCTGAATTAGATCAGTTAATAAATAATGGTAATATACCATATTTTTTGAAAATTTAGTATTTGTAAACATATTATTTATCCAAGCAGCCAGCAACATCTTACGGAATTCAACATAATCAATCAAAATAAAACTATAATGAATTGGGAAATTTATTATAAATTTAAATGAAACACCAAACTTGTACAGTTACATATTTGTTTCATTATTTTTCATACAAAGAGAATTTTGAATGAAAACGAATGTGTGAATATCACGCAAATTTCTCCTGAGATTCACAATTAATTGTTTTTGTTTTTACACATGCCGACCAACTTAAAGCCCATATGACAAAGGCAATCACAAAAGTGGTCAAGGCAATGGTTAATGGTTAGCATGACCACAAAAAAAAACAACAAATGATTTTTCTGTCACACTTTATGTGAAAAATGGTCAGTGTATTTTGTACACTTTTGTTATAACAATCAGTGATGGCATACAAACAGGAACTTTAGACAAAATAATTAATTCGGTTTAAGCCAAAAAACTATAACGTAAATTATTATATCGGGGAAGTAAACAATATTATTATATACATCACTGGAAGTTATAAAATATATATATTTTTTGGACGATAACCCGGAATTTATAATTAACATATATACAGTATTAATATTTAAATTGTATAAACCCGTTTTTATGAAATATTTCCTTTATAACACATAGGATATTAAAATACTAGGAGCCAAATTCTGTGATCCGTGATCGATGAAGCATTGAATTATCGAATTTATTTTCCAGAAAAGAAATTTATTTCGAATTTGTCTTGAAATAAAAGAAATTAAATTTTTTCGAGATTTTCATATACAAGCCATTAATTCTTATATATTTCAATCAGTATATATGTGTACAAAAGCATAAATTGTGGACATGTCTGTTGAAAATTGCTGTTTCGATAGATCGTATCGGGAGATTGGTCTTTAAAGGAGTTATATCGAAACATTGATCGACATTTGGCACAGCTATTAAAATTACACCAGATTTTAAAGAAAATGAAAAGAACTTTATATAAGAGAAATTTGTCTTCTATGCTAAGCAAAAAAGATATCTTTGACCTCACGACAATATTTTTTTTTAGTATACGGAAAGTTTTGCATATTACTGTAAGCAAAAAGTAAGGTGGTTGGGAGCCACCGTGGTGCAATGGTTGGCATGCCCGCCTTGCATACACAAGGTCATGGGTTCGATTCCTACTTCGACCGAACACCAAAAAGTTTTTCAGCGGTGGATTATACCAAAGATTATAGATTACAGAAGATGGGAGATTGGCTACTGAGCACATCAAACCATTTACCACATTAGTTTAATACTCGAACCAAACGCGTATGTTAAAAAGAAATTAAGAGCACGAAATAAATTTCCATAATGGGGAAAATGTAATTTTTTTGTTGTTGCCTAAAATTTAACATTGTTTCATTAAGAAAATTATATTTTTCATTTGAAAAATAACAAGTATATACGGCCGTAAGTTCGCCCAGTCCGCAGCTTATGTACCCTCCACCATGGATTCCGTAGAAACTTCTTCTAAACACTTGCCGATGGCAAGGTATCTTAAAACCTCCTAACACAAAGAAAAAAATTTCCGTAGTTAAACTAACGCTAAATTTAACATACTTTTATTGGAAAAAAATTATTTGCTAGTAGTTAAATTTTAAAGGGTGATACGTAAAAAATTTGGTCAAGGGAAAACGCGTGTAAATCGGCGAAATCGTTTATTTAAAAAATCAAATTAAATTTCTTTTTCAAGTTCAATTAGTATAAAATTCAGGAAAAATATTCAGTTAGGCTTTCGCTTTTCCAAATCCGAATTGCCGGGCCTCACGCTTGACACCTGCCATCAGATTTTGTACAGCCACCTTGTCCACCGTCTTCGCCGCAGAAAGCCAGTTTGCCTTGAACTGCTGCTCGCCCTTAGCAGTTTTTTTGGTCTTCTTTAGGTTCCGCTTGACAATAGCCCAGTATTTCTCAATTGGGCGGAGCTCTGGCGTGTGGGGAGGGTTCTTGTCCTTGGGAACCACCTGCACGTTGTTGGCGGCGTACCACTCCATGGACTTTTTACCGTAATGGCAAGATGCCAAATCCGGCCAAAACAGTACGGAACAACCGTGTTTCTTCAGGAAAGGCAGCAGACGTTTATTCAAACACTCTTTCACGTAAATTTCTTGGTTGACAGTCCCGGAAGATACGAAAATGCTGCTTTTCAAGCCACAGGTACAGATGGTTTGCCAAACCAGATATTTCTTTGCGAACTTTGACAGTTTTATGTGCTTGAAAATATCTGCTACCTTTCCCCTTCCTTTTGCCGTATAAAATTCCTGTCCCGGAAGCTGCTTGTAGTCGGCTTTGACGTAGGTTTCGTCGTCCATTACCACGCAGTCAAACTTCGTCAGCATCGTCGTGTACAGCCTCCGGGATCGCGCTTTGGCCGCCGTATTTTGTTTATCATCGCGATTTGGAGTCACTACCTTCTTGTAAGTCGATAGTCCAGCTCGTTTTTTGGCTCGATGCACGGTTGTAGACGATACACCCAGGTTATTTGCGGCATCTCGGAGAGAGAGGTTAGGGTTTCGCTTGAAACTACCGGCAACTCTCTTTGTCGTCTCAGCGGCTTCCGGTTTTCGATTTCCCCCCGATCCAGACTTCCTGGCTGTCGACAAACGTTCCCCAAACACTTTAATTACATTTGTAACGGTTGATTTGGCAACTTTTAGCGATTTTGCCACCTTTGCGTGCGAGTAGCTCGGATTTTCGCGATGCGCGAGCAAAATTTTGATACCCTGCTCTTCTTACTTGGATGGCATTTTGACAACTGAAGAGTGAATTCTAAAATCAGAATAGGAGCAACATTCTTCTTCAAAATGAGGGGTGTTCAGGTTTTTTAAATGCAAAATTGAAAGAAATACGTCAAGTTTATATTGACCAATTTTTGACCGTATCACCCTTTATTATTTTTTTCGAAATTTTCTACAGCTTAATGAAATCTTACTTTTTTAAGTATGTCTCAAAAATTTTATGAACTAAACATGAGTATAAAGTTCAATGACCGTACGCATAAGTTCAATATGAACTAAAACAAATTAACTAAAACAAATTAATAGTAAGAATTAACTAACATACTGTATGGCTAATATGGTCATGATTTGGCGCCAATGATTTTCTTCTTTACTTTTAGTTAATTTTTTCTACATGAGATGATGTAATTTCGTGAACTGCAGTTAAAACGTACAACAGGGCATTAAAATTTCCTGGTTTTAACAACGCTTTGTGGAACTCTCAAAATGTGGAGTAACATTTAATTCTATTTTCGTGCGTGGTAGTTCATTCTTCCTATAAAACAGTTAACTTTTTTTCGGTGTACTAACACCACATTTTACATTTGAACTTAACATGGAATCGGGCAGCACTCAGTGATAAGAGAGAAGTTCACCAATGTGGTATCACAATGGACTGAATAGTCTAAGTGAGCCTGATACATCGGGTTGCAACCTAACCTAACCTTACCTACATTCGAACCGGATGAATTTTGCTCCTCCAAGAGGCTCCGGTGGTCAAATCTGAAGAACGGTTTATATGGTGGCTATATATAATTATACTAACACCATGTTCCAAATTTCAACCGGATCGGATGAAATTTGCTTCTCTAGAGGCTCCGCAAGCCAAATCTGGCGACCGGTTTATATGGGAGCTATATATAATTATGAAGCGATGTGGACCAATTTTTGCATGGTTGTTAGAGACCATATACCAACACCATGTTCCAAATTTCAACAGGATCGGATGAAATTTGCTACTCTTATAGGCTCCGCAAGCCAAATCTGGTGATAGGTTTATATGGGGGCTATATATAATTATGAACCGATGTGGACCAATTTTTGCATGGTTATTAGAGACAATATACCAGAACTGTGTTTTTATACCCTGCGCCACACTGTGGAACAGGGTATTATAAGTTAGTGCATATGTTTGTAACACCCAGAAGGAGACGAGATAGACACATGGTGTCTTTGGCAATAATGCTCAGGGTGGGTCCCTGAGTCGATATAACCATGTCCGTCTGTCCGTCCGTCCGTCCGTCTGTCTGTGAACACATTTTTGTGATCAAAGTCTAGGTCGCAATTTAAGTCCAATCGCCTTCAAATTTGGCACATGTTCCTAGTTTGGGTCAGAATAGAACCCTATTGATTTTGGAAGGAATCGGTTCAGATTTAGATATAGCTCCCATATATATCTTTCGCCCGATATGCACTAATTTGGACCCAGCAGCCAGAGTTTTATACCGATTTGCTGGAAATTTTGTACAAACATAACACTTAGTCGTATAGTTAAATGTGTAAAATTTGATTGAAATCGGTTCAGATTTAGATATAGCTCCCACATATATCTTTCGCCCGATATGGACTTGTATGGACCCAGAAGCCAGAGTTTTATCCCGATTAGCTTGAAATTTTGCACAAGGAGTACAATTGGTAATATAGTCAAGTGTGCAAAATTTGATTGAAATCGGTTCAGATTTAGATATAGCTCTCATATATATCTTTCGCCCGATATGCACTAATTTGGACCCAGCAGCCAGAGTTTTATACCGATTTGCTTGAAATTTTGTACAAACATAACACTTAGTCGTATAGTCAAATGTGTAAAATTTGATTGAAATCGGTTCAGATTTAGATATAGCTCTCATATATATCTTTCGCACGATATGGACTAATATGGTCCTAAAAGCCAGAGTTTTGGCCCAATTTGGTTGAAATTTTCCACAGGGAGTAGAATTAGCATTGTAGCTATGCGTGCCAAATTTGGTTGAAATCGGTTCAGATTTAGATATAGCTCCCATATATATGTTTTTCTGATTTCGACAAAAATGGTCAAAATACCAACATTTTCCTTGTAAAATCGCCACTGCTTAGTCGAAAAGTTGTAAAAATGACTCTAATTTTCCTAAACTTCTAATACATATATATCGAGCGATAAATCATAAATAAACGTTTGCGAAGTTTCCTTAAAAGTGCTTCAGATTTAAATGTTTCCCATATTTATACCCTGCGCCACACTGTGGAACAGGGTATTATAAGTTAGTGCATATGTTTGTAACACCCAGAAGGAGACGAGATAGACACATGGTGTCTTTGGCTATAATGCTCAGGGTGGGTCCCTGAGTCGATATAACCATGTCAGTCTGTCCGTCCGTCTGTCTGTGAACACATTTTTGTGATCAAAGTCTAGGTCGCAATTTAAGTCCAATCGCCTTCAAATTTGGCACATGTTCCTGATTTGGGTCAGAATAGAACCCTATTGATTTTGGTAGAAATCGGTTCAGATTTAGATAGAGCTCCCATATATATATCTTTCGCCCATATGCACTTATATGGACCCTGCAGCCAGAGTTTTATACTGATTTGCTTGAAATTGTGTACAAACATAACACTTAGTCGTGTAGTCAAGTGTGCAAAATTTGATTGAAATCGGTTCAGATTTAGATACAGCTCCCAGATATATCCTTCGCCCGATATGGACTTATATGGCCCCAGAAGCCAGATTTTTGGCCGAATTTGGTTGAAATTTTGCACAGGGAGTAGATTTAGCACTGTAGCTATGCCTGCCAAATTTGGTAGAAATCGATTGAGATTTAGATATAGCTCCCATATATATCTTTCGCCCGATATGCACTTATATGGACCCAGAAGCCAGAGTTTTATCCCGATTAGCTTGTAATTTTGCACAAGGAGTACAATTGGTATTATAGTCATGTGTGCTAAATTTGATTGAAATCGGTTCAGATTTAGATATAGCTTCCGTATATATTTTTCGCCCTATATGGACTTATATGGCCCCAGAAGCTAAAGTTTTGGCCCAATTTGGTTGAAATTTTGCACTATGAGTACAATTAGTAGTATAGTCAAGTGTGCAAAATTTGATTGAAATCGGGTTAGATTTAGATATAGCTCCCATATAGCTCCCATATATGTTTTTCTGATTTCGACAAAAATGGTCAAAATACCAACATTTTCCTTGTTAAATCGCCACTGCTTAGTCGAAAAGTTGTAAAAATGACTCTAATTTTCCTAAACTTCTACTACATATATATCGAGCGCTAAACCATAAATAAACTTTTGCGAAGTTTCCTTAAAATTGCTTCAGATTTAAATGTTTCCCATATTTATACCCTTCACCACTACTGTGGTACAGGGTATAATAAGTTTGTGCATTTGTATGTAACACCAAGAAATAGTGGTCATAGACCCATCTTTTAGTATACCGATCGGCTGAGAATTAAATTCTGAGTCGATTTAGCGATGTCCGTCTGTCTGTCTGTCTCTTCGTCTGTCTGTATATGTAATTTTGTGCACAAAGTACAGCTCGCAAGTTAAGTCCGATCGTCCTCAAATTTGGCATAGGGCCGTTTCTTTGGACAGAGACAATCGCTATTGGTTTTGGAAAAAATCGGTTCAGATTTAGATATAGCTGCCATATATATTTTTCCCCGATTTGGTCATAGTTAGTGTGTTTATCAACCGATTTTCTTGAAATACCGTACATCCAAATATTTTATGAATCTCGAAAATCCTGCAAAATATCAGCCAAATCGGTTCAGATTTAGATATAGCTCCCATATATATCTTTCGCACGATATGGACTTATATGGCCCCAGAAGCCAGATTTTTGGCCGAATTTGGTTGAAATTTTGCACTAGGGGTACAATTAGTAGTATAGTCAAATGTGCAAAATTTGATTGACAACGGTTCAGATTTAGATATAGCTCCCATATATATGTTTTTCTGATTTCGACAAAAATGGTCAAAATACCAACATTTTCCTTGGTATTTTCACTCTAATTTTCCTAAATTTCTAATACATATATATCGAGCGATAAATCATAAATAAACTTTTGCGAAGTTTCCTTAAAATTGCTTCAGATTTAAATGTTTCCCATATTTTTTTTAATAAAATTGTGTTCCACCCTAATGCATTAGCCAACTTAAATTTTGAGTCTATAGATTTTGTAAAAGTCTATCAAATTCTGTCCAAATCGAGTGATATTTAAATGTATGTATTTGGGACAAACCTTTATATATAGTACCCAACACATTTGACGGATATGATATGGAATCGAAAATTTAGATCTACAAAGTGGTGCAGGGTGTAATATAGTCGGCCCCGCCCGACTTTAGACTTTCCTTACTTGTTTCTTTGTTAGACCGGAGACTTATCAGCCAACCTGTTAAATAAACCTGAAATGTGTAATTCCTTTGAAACTTGCAGCCTGTTTCTATATGTCGAACGAGCTCTGTCGATCGACTGAAATGGAAACAAACAGCTGAATTTATAACAGCTGTTTCTATGAATTTCAGTCGATCGATACAGCTCGTTCGACATACAGAAACAGGCTGTTAAACATTGCAAGATGCAGTATAGTTAAATTCTCTTTATTCATTTATTCATTACCGATAATAGAAATCATAATAAAAACAAGTAAGTAAAGTAGAAAGTCGGGCGGGGACGACTATATCATACCCTAAACCACCCTTACTGAATTAGTAATCATAAGCATTTGTGGGGTAACATTGATATAGGTCTAGGAGATAAACCGCAGTTGCATATTTAAGAAAATTAAGGGGTGCATGTCTATGTGTGCTTTGTGTCAATCTGACTACAGCTCATAGTCAATGTTGCCACGGAAAATGTTCGGTTTACCCAGGGCTGTGGAGTCGGAGTCGGAGTCTTGGAGTCGGAGTCTGAAGATTTTGCTGGAGTCGGAGTCGGAGTCGGAGTCGTAAAAATTTTGCTCGACTCCGACTCCGGCTAAACCAAATTTTTTAAAATACTTCACATTTTTGTAACTAAGCAAGTTTTTACGCAAATTAGTTTCCATTGCGTTATTCATTCGATCAATGTACAGCATGATTGTAAATGAAAATCAACTTCCAATTACGGCTATCTTTTTATGTTTCCTAGAATGCTAGACTAGCAGATGGGCTGGATCGATCCATTTTAATGCCCATATCAATTTATTTGAAATATTTCGAACAATCGAAATTATTTTGTTTAATTTTATCTTAAGGCCATATACATATATGGAATATTGACAGAAAATTTTTTCAAAGTTGTTTTTATAGAAAAATTGTCAAAATGTTATTTCTATAAAAAGTTTTGGCAAAATTTTATTTCTATAGCAAATTTTGTCAAAATTTTATTTCTATAAAAAATTATTCAAAATTTTATTACTATAGAAATATTTTTTTCTATGGGAAATTTAGTCAAAATTTTATTTCTATAGAAAATTTTGCCAAAATTTTATAATTGTTGTTGTTTTTTTATTTCAGCTTAAAACCATACATTGACTAAACTACAAGAGTAGCTTAACCAACAGAGGAAAAGAATGTTTGTCAAATTTATTTGGGCAAAGCCCTATAGACTGCAAGATGGTTGGATGGACGCACGTTTCGGAATTACCACATTCCTCATCAGCATCCTCTACTTGCAGCAAAACTATCAACCAATTATCAGAATAAATTCAGGCAGTTTATTAAACCCAACAAAAACCACACTTGAACCCTCCGAAAAAAGGTTTTACATTGATAGCCAGCTTATGCTGAAATAAATTCGAAACAAACATATCTCTTTTCCTATGCCACTGTCAAATCCTCTGCTGGTTAAGCTACTCTTGTAGTTTAGTCAATGTATGGTTTTAAGCTGAAATAAAAAAACAACAACAATGCTTAAAGAACAAAACGATGATTTGACAGTGGCATAGGAAAAGAGATATGTTTGTTTCGAATTTATTTCGGCATAAGCTGGCTATCAATGTAAAACCTTTTTTCGGAGGGTTCAAGTGTGGTTTTTGTTGGGTTTAATAAACTGCCTGAATTTATTCTGATAATTGGTTGATAGTTTTGCTGCAACTAAAGGATGCTGATGAGGAATGTGGTAATTCCGAAACGTGCGTCCATGCAACCATCTTGCAGTCTATAGGGCTTTGCCCAAATAAATTTGACAAACATTCTTTTCCTCTGTTGGTTAAGCTACTCTTGTAGTTTAGTCAATGTATGGTTTTAAGCTGAAATAAAAAAAACAACAACAATGCTTAAAGAACAAAACCAACAATAACAAAACAAAACAAATGGAAAAATTTTATAATAATAGATTTTTTATTAGAAAATTTGGTCAACATTTTATTTCTATAGAAAATTTTGCCACTATTTTATAGTAATAGATTTTTATACCCTGCTCCACACTGTGGAACAGGGTATTATAAGTTAGTGCATATGTTTGCAACACCCAGAAGGAGACGAGATATACACATGGTGTCTTTGGCAAAAATGCTCAGGGTGGGCTCTTGAGTCGATATAGCGATGTCCGTCTGTCCGTCTGTCCGTGAACACATTTTTGTAATCAAAGTCTAGGTCGCAGTTTTAGTCCAATCGACTTCAAATTTGGCACAAGTATGTGTTTTGGCTCAGAATAGATCCCTATTGATTTTGGAAGAAATCGGTTCAGATTTAGATATAGCTCCCATATATATCTTTCGCCAGATATGGACTAATACGGTCCTAGAAGCCAGAGTTTTACCCCAATTTGGTTGAAATTTTGCACACGGAGTAGAATTAGCATTGTAGCTATGCGTGCCAAATTTGGTTGAAATCGGTTCAGATTTAGATATTGCTCCCATATATATGTTTTTCTGATTTCGACAAAAATGGTCAAAATACCAACATTTTCCTTGTAAAATCGTCGAAAAGTTGTAAAAATGACTCTAATTTTCCTAAACTTCTAATACATATATATCGAGCGATAAATCATAAATAAACTGTTTCGAAGTTTCCTTAAAATTGCTTCAGATTTAAACGTTTCCCATATTTTTTTACTAACATTGTGTTCCACCCTAGTGCATTAGCCGACTTAAATTGTGAGTCTATAGATTTTGTAGAAGTCTATCAAATTCTTCCAGATCGAGTGATATTTAAATGTATGTATTTGGGACAAACCTTTATATATAGCCCCCAACACATTTGACGGATGTGATATGGTATCGAAAATTTAGATCTACAAAGTGGTGCAAGGTATAATATAGTCGGCCCCGCCCGACTTTAGACTTTCCTTACTGGTTTTTAATTGTATTTCTATTAATAATTTTTTCAAACTTTTATTTCTATAAAAAATTTAGCCAAATTTTATTCTAAATTTTATTTCTATATATTTGGTCAAAATTGGATTTCTATAGAAAATTTTGCCAAAATTTTATTTCTATAGAAAATTTAGTCAAAATTTTATTTACTAGACAAAAATTTTTCCAAAATTGTATGCTTACTGATACTCACAGCTAAGTCGAAAACTTGTAGAAATGACTCAAATTTTCAAATTTTTCAATGAATGAATCATAAATGCATTTTTGCGAAATTGTCTAAACAATTATAAATATTTCCCAAATATTGCCCGAGATTTTGTAGAAGTCTGATTTGAGATTTTATCAAAATCTATATATATAAAATTCAATTTATGTTTGTTTATTTGTTTGTTTGTATGTTCCGAGTTGGCTCCGAAACGGCTGAACCGATTTACTTGAAACTTTCAGAGATCGTAGGGGGCGTTCATGTGGTGAAAATAGGGTACCTCATTTTTTGACAACTGGTCGTGGAGGGGGACCTCCCCTTTGTCGGACTTTTTGAAAATTGGACCAAAGTTGACCGATTTGCTTGAAATTTTCATTGAAGGTTGGGTTTGGTATCTAGACAAAGATCCGCTACTTTATATTTCGATATTTGTTGGCGGAGGGGGACCTCCCCTTTGTTCGACTTTTTTTTTAAAGTGCAGTGAAAAAACTAAAATTCTCTAAATGATCTGAGATTTACAGAGACCATGCGGTGAGGTTATGGAAATAAAATGGGTACCTGACGATTTCATATGTGGATGGGGAGGGGGACCTCCCCCTTGCCCTACTTTTTGAAAATTGGAACAAAATTATGCAATTTGCTTGAAATTTTCATTGAATGTTGGGGTTGGCATCTAGACAAAAATCCGCTACATTATTTTTCGATATTTGGTCGGGGAGGGGGGCCACCCCTTTACCCGATTTTTTTTTTTGAAAGTTCAAACAAAACTAAACTCCCCGACTGAAATTTTACGGAAAAATGGGTTATGAAATTTATATCAGTTTCCTGATTTTTTAATAAAAATAAAAGGGCATAGGGAGACATCCGCTTCTCTTAAGTACATACAGATAAACAATTACACTTTACCGAGTTACTTGAAATTGGACTCCCCTTTAGGCTTATAATTTGCTTGATATTTTCTGGGACGTTTACAAAGGTAAGCTACATCACTTTTCGATATTTGGTCGGGGAGGAGGTCCTCCTCAAAAACTGCAAAAAAACCAACATTCTTACTTTTTCTTGAAATTTACAAAGGCTGGTTATGAACGAAGAGGCAACCTTCCTTGCCCCACACTTGAAGGAAAGTTTCAAGAGTGGAGCGAAGGTGGGTTATGGTTCCCTTTTGTCCGTCTTTTTTTTTCTTAAATTGAAAGTAGATGGTTGTCCGTAAATGGGAACTCGGTACATAATTTTACGATTTTTTGCACAGGCTTTTGCCAGACTTCTTTTTAGTAAAGAACTTAAATTTATATGAATTTGGCAGCCAAATGATGCACCCATTTTTCAACATTTTAGCAAATGTTAATGTGGTAAAATGTTTTACTACTTTTGCTTTTTCCGATTTATTGGATGTGAAACAGTAATTCTTTGTATGTTATTATAATAAAGTGGTTAATTTTCAGATATGTTGAGGAAAAGGATACCTTTCGTTGACACACCACACTTAAAATTCACAAGAAATATAGAAGATTGTCCAACTACTTGAATACAGAACATTATTTAAAAAATTTGGAGGGTGTACCCTCCCTCTCCCCGACATTTTGACTAAGTTAACGCAAAATGTTCCTACAAATACGCTTCGGAAGGCGCAGCGAAGCGGGCCGGGTTACGCTAGTGTAGATCTA
Source organism: Haematobia irritans (assembly GCF_050003625.1). Classification (NCBI taxonomy): domain Eukaryota; kingdom Metazoa; phylum Arthropoda; class Insecta; order Diptera; family Muscidae; genus Haematobia; species Haematobia irritans. The sequence goes on along the minus strand of NC_134399.1, from coordinate 39,482,371 downwards.
AATACAAAGTTGTGCAGAGTATATTATAATCGGCCCGCCCGACTTTAGACTTTCCTTGCATTTTTATTTTTTGTTAAACTTGTGTTACGTCCCAAAACGTTAGTTTTAAATTTTAAGTACATAGATTTTGTAGAAGTATATACAATTTTGCCTAAATAGATTCAGATTTAAATTCATGCATATAGTTCGCAACAAATTTAAAGGATTTGAGATAGTATCAATAATTTTGGTCCACAAATACATATACTGTTGGTATCTTCTCATATTATGATGGGTATTTATATCATTATTTTATTTATTAAACATTGCCCTAAATTTGAAATATAGAGTTCAATTGGCATCTAAAGTGAAATTATGACCTTTTTTGCACACATAAATAAATACGATACTTTATATCGATCCACTTACGGCACCCCCTCAATAGAACTACAAATTTGTGGTATTAAAATGAGATTTAGTTATATTACCCGGAGTCGACTCCGGAGTCGGAGTCGAGCTGATGAAAAATGCTGGAGTCGGAGTCGGAGTCGAGCAAAATTGGCTCGACTCCACAGCCCTGGGTTTACACTACAAGGACAAAAAAGTTCCCTACTTTCCCATACATTCCCAAACAATTTTCCCTACTATATTTTTCGTTAAATTTAAAAAATTGTAAAAAACAAAAATGGTTCTAAGTACTTTATTATCTTAAAACATGAATATGCAACGTATATAACTTAGAATATAAATTTGTATTACCACCACGGTTGCCACAGTTGGTAGAATTCTACCCCAATTAGTAATCTTTTTTGTTAAATCTTTATAAAATAAAATTTTGGAAAAAGTTTCTATAAACAAATTTTTGTGAGAAATTTTTCTATAGAAATAAAATTTTGATAATAAATTCTATAGAAATAAAATTTTGAGAAAAATTCCACAGAAATAAAATTTTTAGAAAATTGTTTATAGAAATAGTATTTTGAAAAAAATTTCTATAGAAATACAATTTTGACAAAATGTTCTATAGAAATCAAATGCTGACAAAATTTTCTACAGGAATAAAGTTTACCACACATTGTTCAAGATCAAGCCTTGCCGGCTTCTAATTTCCTCCTCTAGAACATCAAAATGTAAAAATTATTACAAATTGTGTTGAGTGAAAATGTCCTACACTGTGGCCCTATGTCCCTACAAGACGCTTAATATTAGAAAAACCCTACATATAGGGAATTTCTCCTACTTCTAGCAACACTGGCTGTGTTGATATTGCAACTACGGGGTTAGTATGCCACTAATATTGAGCACATTATAAAAAAAGAGAAAATCGCCCAATTAGTGTGGATACTAAATACAAATTTGTACAAACCTGTACCAAATTTCATCAAAATCGGTTAATAATTGCGACCGGAATCCTGTGAACAACAAATACATGGACAGACGGACGGACGGACGAACACCAAGCGCTAGATCGACTCAGGAGGTGATTCTGAGTCGATCGGTATATATTTTATGGGGTCTAAAATCAATATTTCTGGTAGGCACATTTTTTGGCCGATCAAACTTATTACACCCTGACCACTATGTGGTTTAGGGTATAAAAAGAGAAAATCGCCCAATTAGTGTGCGTACTAAATACAAATTTGTAAAAATCGAGCAATATTCTTATGTAAGAGCTACAAGTACGTATAAGTACGATCGGCTAGTACATCAAAATTTGAAATTTGAGTAACATTAGTTAATAAATAAGAGTATTATGGTCAAATTTGGGAAAATCGAGCGATGCATATATATGGAAGCTATATCTAAATCTGAACCAATTTGCATAATATTTTGCTGGTTTGATTAATACCACAAAAGGTTACCTTGTGCAAGATTTGAGTAAGATCAGTTAAGAAATGAGGCCTGTATGGTCAAACATAAGGTTATTAGGTTCGAATTTTTCAAAATCGGATGATACATATATGGGAGCTATATCTACATGTCAACCGATTTCGATGAAATTTTGCACATATAGTTAGTACTATAGAAGACTGGATCTAGCCAACTTTTAGTAAGATCGGTTAATAAATAAGGGTTCTATGGCCAAATTTGGGAAAATCGGGCTATACATATATATGGGAGCTATATCTAAATCTGAACCGATTTCGATGATTTTTTGCACATATATAGTTAGTGCTATATAAGACTACATTAAGCCAAATTTGAGTAAGATCGGTTGATAAATTAGGGTTTTATGGCCAAATTTAGAAAAATCGGGCGATACATATCATATATATGTATCGCCCGATTTTTCTAAATCTGAACCGATTTGGATGAAATTTTGCAGACTTGAAGAGCGATGGAAAAAATTACCTTTAGCCAAATTTGGTGACGATCCGTTTGAAAAAAGCGTAACGTGGCCCCATTTGTCGAAATCGGGCGATACATATATATGGGAGCTATATTTAAATTTGATCCGATATCTTCCAAATTCAATAGCGTTCGTCCTTGTACCCAAAAACTTCCCTGTACCAAATTTCATCAAAATCGGTTAATAATTGCGACCGGAATCCTGTGAACAACAAATACATGGACAGACGGACGGACCCCAAGCGCTAGATCGACTCAGGAGGTGATTCTGAGTCGATCGGTATATATTTTATGGGGTCTAAAATCAATATTTCTGGTAGGCACATTGTTTGACAGATCAAACTTATTATACCCTAACCACTATGTGGTTTAGGTCATTGTGACAATTGTGACAAGACACCCATAAACATGTACCCCCCTTTATGTTCTCCAAAACCTATACCAATTATACCGCACAAAGGCTTATATTTACTAAATAATTCAGTAGGGGTGGTTTAGGGTATAATATAGTCGGCCCCGCCTGACTTTCTACTTTACTCACTTGTTTATTATCCCATTTGCCAAGACTATTTTATTTTTTGTTTCTTTTTTTAGTCATTAAAAAAATTCAAATCTAGTCTAAATTTGCTTTTCCCATTATTTTGCTTAATTTTCGTATCCTTCATCATCTTCATCAAGAGAGAAAGCAATTCGGGTCACCTGTTCTATTAGTCGTTTTCTTTATTTTACTTATTTTTTGGCCTTGACAAACGTCCTTCTTTGTGGCCCAATGGTTCATTGAAACCAAAGCGAAATAGGATTTATGTCCTATCTGTGGTCTTTTTCTACAACAAGGATTAATAGGATTTCCATATTACGTCTATCGAAATAGGCATTCTCATCTAATTTATACAATATTCACTTCCAAGGATAAACAACGTAAATATTTTACCATAAAAATCACTTTAATGGTTCAAGGCTGCAACATTCGATCAAATGAACGAGATTTCTTTTTAAGTTGCCTATCTAAATTAAGACATGAAATGCCTTATGGCAGGGCAGATAGGATTTTATGGATGACGGTTCTCTTAATTATCAGTGACATCCATAATCCAAACAAAATCGATTGTTGACATTCTATCAGAGAACTAGGTTATGAGGCCACATGCCGCCGGTCCGTTCAAGGTGACAGTCATGAATGATCAATACTGTTTTGTTTTTTTTTTTCCTGAAACAGTGTTTATGGGAAATTAAAGAGCTTGCCATCCTCCATCCAATCCCGTTTCCAATTTTAAGTAATGGATTTTTATAAGGACTGCAGCCCCTGCTGGCCGTAAACATTATTACCAAAATCATTACAAGCACTGGAGTTTATGAGTTTGTTTGACAGGCGCGAATACCAAAGGATACCTTTTGTCCACCGTACTTTTTTATGAAGAATTAGCATTATTTTGATAAACACTAGGGTGGGTTGATTTGCCTATTCAATTTTTGTAATCCTTATAAAAAAATTGGAAAAAATGGAAAATTTATTACATACTCCCCCAGTAAAAAACAAAAAAACATCGCCAAAAAAGTAGGGAAATGTTCTTTTTGGATTCGGAAGTAGTGCAAAATTGGCGCAGAAGCGATGAATTTAACATGGACGGATGTTCATCATTTCAACAGCCGTTGCACAGAATTTACATCACTTCGTAGGATGTGATCCAAATTCAGTGTTTTGGATGTGAATTAAACAAATTTTTAATATTTTGACAAGAACAAATTTGTATAATTTTTTATGATATGATGCAATGGTTAGCATGCCCGCATACACAAGGTCGTGGGTTCAAATCCTGCTTCGACCGAAAACCAAAAAGTTTTTCACCTCAGTAATGCTGGTGACATTTCTGAGGGTTTTAAAAAGCTTCTCTAAGTAGTTTTACTGCAATGTGGAACGCCGTTCGGACTCTGCTATAAAAAGGAGGTCCCTTGTATTTGAGCATAACATGGAATCGGGCAGCACTCAGTGATAAGAGAGAAGTTCACCAATGTGGTATCACAATGGACTGAATAGCCTAAGTGAGCCTGATACATCGGGCTGCCACCTAACCTAACCTATGATTTTTAACGCTTTACTGAAACTATTGGCCTTAAACTTTTTTAGAAATTTGCAGTTTTTCGAAAATGGATTTAGCGTTTTGTTCGACAAAATTTAAAAAGTTTGTAATATTTTACTAATTCTTACACTGTTTTTAACCAATTTGAAACAAAAAGGTAAAATTACCAATTAAAAATATGAAAGAAACGAGTTATAAACAAGTATATACGGCCGTAAGTTCGGCCAGGCCGAAGCTTATGTACCCTCCACCGTGGAGACTGTCATCCACAATTGAATTACTTGGGTTGCTGTAACGCTTACCGATGGCAAGGTATCTTAAAACCTCCTAACACCATCTTCTAAATTGTAAGTAAGTCCATACGTGGTATAAATTAAATTAAAAGAAGGCCGATTAAATACGTATATAATTCAGTTTGACAAAATTTTCTATAGAAATAAAATTTTGACAAAATTTTCTATAAAATGTTGACAAAATTATCTATAGAAATAAAATTTTTAAAAAATTTTCTAAAGAAATAAAATTTTAACAAAATTTTCTATAAAAAGAAAATTTTGAACAAATTTTCTATAGAAATAAAATTTTGACAAAATTTTCTATAAAATGTTGACAAAATTATCTATAGAAATAAAATTTTTAAAAAATTTCCTATAGAAATAAAATTTTGACAAAATTTTCTATAGAAATAAAATGTTGACAAAATTATCTATAAAAATAAAATTTTTAAAAAATTTTCTATAGAAATAAAATTTTTACAAAATTTTCTATAGAAATAAAATTTTTACAAAATTTTCTATAGAAATAAAATTTTTAAAAAATTTTCTATAGAAATAAAATTTTGACCAAATTTTCTATAGAAACAAAGTTTTGACACAATTTTCTATTGAAATAAAATTTTAACAAAAGTTTCTATAGAAATAAATTATTTACAAAATTTTCTATAGAAATAAAATTTTGACAAAATTTTCTATACAAATAAAATTTTACAAAATTGCCTAGAGAAAAATTATCTATAAAAATAAAATTTTGACAAAATTTTTTACACAAGTAAAATCTTAACAAAATTTTCTATAGAAATAAAGTTTTGACAAAATTTTCTATAGAAAAAAAATTTTAACAAAATTTTCTATAGAAATACAAATTTTGACAAAATTTTCTATAAAAATAAAGTTTTGACAAAATTTTCTTTAGATATAAACTTTTGACAAAATTTTCTATACAAATAAAATTTTGACAAAATTTTCTATAGAAATAAAATTTTAACTAAATTTTCTACAGAAATAAAAAATTTTAACAAAATTTTCTATAAAAATAAAATTTTGACAAAATTTTCTATGGAAATAAAATTTTGACAAAATTTTGTATAGAAATAAAATTTTGACAAAATTTTCTATAGAAAAAAAAATGTTAACAAAATTTTCTATAGAAATAAAGATTTTAACAAAATTTTCTATAAAAATAAAATTTTGACAAAGGTTTTTGTAGAAATAAAATTTTGATAAAATTTTCTACAGAAATAAAATTTTGGTAAATTATTTTTGGCTCGAGTGGCAACCATGATTATGAACCGATATGGACCAATTTTTGTGTGATTGGGGATCGGCTACATATATAACTATAGACCGATATGGACCAATTTTAGTATGGTTGTTGGCGGCCATATACTAACACGACGTTCCAAATGTTTACGGACATGTTTACATCGACTCAGAATGTCACTACGACCCAAAATATATATACTTTATGGTGTTTTAGAGCAATATTTAGATGTGTTACAAACGGAATGACAAAGTTAATATAACCCCCATCCTATCTTGGAGGGTATAAAAATTAAATTAAAAGAACTTTCTGTGTAGTTAAAATAGAGAAGATCTTTGGGAGGACATGTTTGGAAGTGCTGTTAAAGTTGTGCCTTCAGAAGAACTTCCAAATTTTTTCTGTGCTCCTATAACAAAGGGTAAATTATGCTCTTTTGCACATAGGCACGCAATATGAATCGATCTCCAGTTTGGTATTCTTGAGCGTTTATACTGGACAATATTTCATCCAACTTTCTTAAAAGGTAGCAAATGAATTTTTAACAAAAATTGTCTCTAACGCCGCCTAAGCATCCAGCAAGAAAAAGGTAGAAAATATACTTTTGAGAACCAAAAGAGAAAGTCTAATACGATCACGCGTGAGTTGTGAGTTCATTTACAATTTTAGTGACACCTAGGTTAGGTTAGGTTAGGTTAGGTGGCAGCCCGATGTATCAGGCTCACTTAGACTATTCAGTCCATTGTGATACCACAGCGGTGAACTTCTCTCTTATCACTGAGTGCTGCCCGATTCCATGTTAAGCTCAATGACAAGGGACCTCCTTTTTATAGCCGAGTCCGAACGGCTTTCCACATTGCAGTGAAACCACTTAGAGAAGCTTTGAAACCCTCAGAAATGTCACCAGCATTACTGAGGTGGGTAATCCACCGCTGAAAAACTTTTGGTGTTCGGTCGAAGCAGGAATCGAACCCACAACCTTATGTATGCAAGGCGGGCATGCTAACCATTGCACCACGGTGACACCTAAGATGTTAACAGTTCAATAGCACTCTCGACTTTAATCATGTTCATGTTTTCAGACACATCCCTAAAGTAAATTACTAATTCGTGAGTCACGGTGATTTTCGTGTGTTACGACATTTTCAGGCGTGAGTATAAAATTTCTTTTCGTGAGTGTTCGCGAGTGACCGTGAGTAAGATTTTTCCGTCGTGAGTGTGCGTGAGTAAAATATTACTCACGTGCACACCTCTAATATATACACCAATGTTACGATATATCTCCTTAGTAGACCAATCTCCCGAATATAAACATCAAATTGTACCTGATATGTAATATTTTCATTCCATTTTCCTGAACGCTAAGACCAAAATTTAAGACTTTCTCTAGAATCAAACAAATAATTTCCCTATAAATTTAAAATCTTATGTCACAAGTTCCAAATTTACCTTCGAAAACACTTGAGCCGATTGTCTTTAGGGAGGGATATGTTCCATCAAATTCAATTGAAATAATTTATATTAAATGTATGGCCTCAAAAATCCGTAACAAGGTCCCTTAGTACTTAAAATTTAAGGTGTAAATTTTCATTCGACCTTTTTGGCAAGTAAACCCGATCATTGTTTTTTTTTTTTTTAATTTTACATTTTTAAAAATATATGGACACTTGCAAAAAATCTACTATATTTTACGTAAATAGTTGTTATAAATTATGCATTTTTTTTAACAGTGTACATGAATTTTTTTAAAAAATTCATGAAACTTTAGTACATCTAATAAAACTGGGTTTCTCCTAGAGTGGGAGAGCCACAACATAGTGTTAATCTCATATGTACACGAACGAAGACGACTGTTTTTCATATGTTTCGGTGTAAAAATAATATGTTTGGGACTCAAATGTTTAGCATATTATTTTTAAGTGCAAGCATATAACATAATTATCTTAAACCAGCATAATATGTTTGTGACATTTTTGTTAATGTGTTAAAACATATTATGTTTGGGAAACAAAATTTATTTTTATACCCTCCACCATAGGATGGGGGTATATTAACTTTGTCATTCCATTTGTAACACATCGAAATATTGCTCTAAGACCCCATAAAGTATATATATTCTGGGTCGTGGTGAAATTCTGAGTCGATCTTAGCATGTCCGTCCGTCCGTCCGTCCGTCTGTTGAAATCGCGCAAACTTCCGAACGAAACACGCTATCGACTTGAAACTTTGCACAAGTAGTTGTTATTGATGTAGGTCGGATGGTATTGCAAATGGGCCATATCGGTCCACTTTTACGTATAGCCCCCCATATAATCGGACCCACAATTTTGGCTATCGATCGCTCTAAGAGAAGCAGATTTCATCCGATCCCGCTGAAATTTGGTACATGGAGTTAGTATATGGTCTCTAACAGCCATGCAAAAATTGGTCCATATCGGTTTATAATTACATATAGCCCCCATATAAACCGATCCCCTGATTTGGCTTGCTGAGCCTTTAAGAAACGAAAATTTCATCCGATCCGGCTGAAATTTGGTACATGGTATTGGTATATGTTCTCTAATGACCATGCAAAAATTGGTCCACATCGGTCCATAATTATATATAGCCCCCATATAAACCGATCCCCTGATTTGGCTTGCTGAGCCTCTAAGAAACGAAAATATCACCCGATCCGGCTGAAATTTGGTACATGGTGTTGGTATATGTTCTCTAATGGCCATGCAAACATTGGTCATTAGAGAATATAATTATATATAGCCCCCATATAAATCGATTCCCAGATTTGTCCTCCTGATCCTCTTGGAGGAGAAAAATTCATACGATCCGGTTGAAATTTGAACATGGTGTTAGAATGTGGTCTCTAACAAACACTCAAGAATTGGTCCATATCGGTCCATAATTATATATAGCCCCATATAAACCTTCCCCAGATTTGATCTCCGGAGCCTCTTGGAGGAACAAAATTCATCCGATCCGGTTGAAATTTGCAACGTGGTGTTAGCATAAGGCCGCTAATATCCATACCAAAATTGGTCCATATCGGTCTATACTTGTATATAGCTGATCCCCAGTCACACAAAAATTTATCCATATCGGTTCATATTCATGAATGCCACTCGAGCCAAAAATAATTTACCAAAATTTTATTTTTATGGAAAACATTGTCAAAATATTATAATTTCTATAGAAAATTTTGTAAAAATTTGATTTCTATAGAAAATTTTTTCCAAGTTTTATTTCTATAGAAAATTTTTTATTTTGTCAAAATTTTATTTCTATAGAAACTTTAAACTTTATTTACGTATTTAATCGGCCTTTTTATACCCTCCATCATAGGATGGGGGTATATTAACTTTGTCCTTCCGTTTGTAACACATCGAAATATTGCTCTAAGACCCCATAAAGTATATATATTCTGGGTCGTGGTGAAATTCTGAGTCGATCTAAGCATGTCCGTCCGTCCGTCCGTCCGTCCGTCTGTTGAAATCACGCTAACTTCCGAACGAAACAAGCTATCGACTTGAAACTTGGCACAAGTAGTTGTTATCGATGTAGGTCGGATGGTACTGAAAAATGGGCCATATCGGTCCACTTTTACGTATAGCCCCCATATAAAGGGACCCTCAGATTTGGCTTGTAGAGCCTCTAACAGAAGCATGTTTCATCCGATCCGGCTGAAATTTGGTATATGGTGTTGCTAACAACCATGCAAAAATTGGTCCATATCGGTCCACTTTTACGTATAGCCCCCATATAAACGGACCCCCAAATTTGGCTTGCGATTGCTCTAAGAGAAGCAAATTTCATCCGATCCGGCTTAAATTTGGTACATGCTGTTAGTATATGGTCTCTACCAACCATTCAAAAATTGGTCCACATCGGTCAATAATTATATATAGCCCCCATATAAACCGATCCCCAGATTTGGCTTGCGGAGCCTTAAAGAGAAGCAAATTTCATCCGATCCGGCTGAAATTTGGTACATGATGTTGGTATATGGTCTCTAACAACCATGCAAAAATTGGTCCATATCGGTCCTTAATTATATATAGCCCCCATATAAACCGATCCCCAGATTTGGCTTGTAGAGCCTCTAACAGAAGTATATTTCATCCGACCTGGCTGAAATTTGGTATATGGTGTTGGTATATGGTCTCTAACAACCATGCAAAAATTGGTCCACATCGGTCCATAATTATATAAAGCGCCCATATAAACCGATCCCCAGATTTGGGTTGCGGAGCCTCAAAGAGAAGCAAATTTCATCCGATCCGCCTGAAATTTGGTACATGATATTGGTATATGGTCTCTAACAACCATGCAAAAATTGGTTCACATCGGTTCATAATTGTATATAGCCCCCATATAAAACTATCCCCAGATTTGGCTTGCGAAGTCTCCAAGAGAAGCAAATTTCATCCAATCCGGTTGTAATTTGGAACATGGTGTTAGTATATGATTTTTAACAACCGTGCCAGAATTGGTCCATATCGGTCCATAATTATATAGCCCCATATAAAACGTTCTCCAGATTTGACCTCCGGAGCCTCTTTGAGGAGCAAAATTCATCCGATCCGGTTCAAATTAGGAACGTGGTGTTAGTATATGGTCGCTAACAACCATACCAAAATTGGTTCAATCACACAAAAATTGGTCCATATCGGTCCATAATGGTTGCCACTCGAGCCAAAAATAATCTACCAAAATTTTTTTCTATAGAAAATTTTGTCAAAATTTTATTTCTATAGAAAATTTTGTCAAAATTTTATTTCTAGAGAAAATTTTGTTAAAATATTATTCGGTTCATAATAAAATTTTCATCATTGTCCAAATTTTATTTCTATAGAAAATTTTGTCAAAATTTTATTTCTATAGAAAATTTTGTTCAAATTTTATTCGGTTCATAATCATGGTTGCCACTCGAGCCAAAAATAATCTACCAAGATTTTATTTCTATAGAAAATTTTGTCAAAAGTTTATTTCTATAGAAGATTTTGTTAAAATTTTATTTCTGTAGAAATTTTTGTTAAAATTTTCTTTCTATAGAAAATTTTGTCATACAATTTAGAAGATGGTGTTAGGAGGTTTTAAGATGCCTTGCCATCGGCAAGCGTTACCGCAACTTAAGTAATTCGATTGTGGATGGCAGTGTTTAGAAGAAGTTTCTACGCAATCCATGATGGAGGGTACATAAGCTTCGGCCTGGCCGAACTTACGGCCGTATATACTTGTTTAGTTTAATGTATACTACGTATGGACTACCTTGTAATTTAGAAAACGGTGTTAGGAAGTTTTGAGATACCTTGCCATCGGCAAGTGTTACCGCAACCCAAGTAATTCGATTGTAGATGACAGTCTTCAGTAGAAGTTTCTACGCAATCCATGGTGGAGGGTACATAAGCTACGGCCTGACCGAAATTACGGCCGTATATACTTGTTAAATATAATATGTGTGGATGCAAACATATATTAATTTAGAAATTGCCTATTCACATATATGTGTTAAGAAAGAAAGACCGAGAGAGTATGCTGCAAGTAAAAAAAAATGGATGTAAACAATTGCAGACTTAACAAGTATACACAGCAGTAAGTTCGGCCGGGCCGAACTTAAATACTTCACCATAAATTAAATATAATAGTTTACTTTGAAAACTCTTCGTCGTAGGGGGTTACTCAATAATATGGAGAATTTCAGGTGCGTTTGATGGCAGATATTTTCCTAAGGAGATCAATTCTACCGGTACGCTTGCTGAAGATAAATTTAAAGATTCTACCCATGAAGACTAGATCAGATTGAGGAATCATAAACATCTCATGTAAGTCTGCAAGAAAAAGATTAAGTAACGCCTTGATTTGAAATCTCGGGAGATCAGATTATATGAGGGCTATATCAAAAAATAGACCGATGCACACTATTTTCTGAAAACCTATTTATGGCCCTAAAATACCTTTGGATTTAAAATTTAAGGCACATTGGATAAAAACTATGGTTTCTAGAAGCCCAAGAAATAAAATTCGGAGATCGGTCTATAGGGGCGCTATACCAAAACATGGACCGATAAACATCATTTTCGACATACCTATTTGTGGTCTTAAAATACATCTAGATTTTCCATTTCAGGCAAATCGGATAAAAACTACGGTTTCTAGAAGACCAAGAAGACACATCAGGAGATCGGTCTATATAGGGTCTACATCAAAACATGGAACGATACACACCATTTTCGACACATCTATTTGTGTCCCTAAAATACCTCTAGATTTCCAATTTTAGGCAAATCGAATGAAAACTACGGTTTCTAGAAGCCCAAGATCCCAAATCGGGGGATCGGTTTATATGGGAGCTATATCAAAACCTGAACCGATATGAACCAATTTTGTGCAGGGAGGTCAAATCTGGGGATTGGTTTATATGGAAGCTATATATAATTAGGGAGCAATATGAACCAATTTTTGCATGAATGTTAGAGACCATATATTAACAGCTCTCACAAAATTTCAACCGAATCGGATGAAATCTGGGGGTTGGTTTATATGGGGACTATACGTAACAGTTGTCCAATAGTGGTCCATTTGCAATACCATCTCACCTACATCAATAACAACTAATTATGCCAAGTTTCAAGTTGATAGCTTGTTTCGTTCGGAAGTTAGCGTGATTTCAACAGACGTGCGGATGGACGGACATGCTTAGATCGACTCAGAATTTCACCACGACCCAGAATATATATACTTTATGGGGTCTTAGATCAATATTTCGATGTGTTACAAACGAAATGACAAAGCTAATATACCCTCCATCCTAAAGGGTGATACGGTCAAAATTTGGTCAAGGGAAAACGCGTGTAAATCGGTGAAATCGTTTATTTAAAAAATCAAATTAAATTTCTTTTTCAAGTTCAATTAGTATAAAATACAGGTAAAATATTCAGTTAGGCTTTCGCTTGTCCAAATCCGAATTGCCGGGCCTCACGCTTGACACCTCCCATCAGATTTTGTACAGCCACCTTGTCCACCTTCTTCGCCGCAGAAAGCCAGTTTGCCTTGAACTGCTGCTCGTCCTTAGCAGTTTTTTTTTGGTTTTCTTTAGGTTCCGCTTGACAATAGCCCAGTATTTCTCAATTGGGCGGAGCTCTGGCGTGTTGGGAGGGTTCTTGTCCTTGGGAACCACCTGCACGTTGTTGGCGGCGTACCACTCCATGGCCTTTTTACCGTAATGGCAAGATGCCAAATCCGGCCAAAACAGTACGGAACAACCGTGTTTCTTCAGGAAAGGCAGCAGACGTTTATTCAAACACTCTTTCACGTAAATTTCTTGGTTGACAGTCCCGGAAGATATAAAAATGCTGCTTTTCAAGCCACAGGTACAGATGGCTTGCCAAACCAGATATTTCTTTGCGAACTTTGACAGTTTTATGTGCTTGAAAATATCTGCTACCTTTCCCCTTCCTTTTGCCGTATAAAACTCCTGTCCCGGAAGCTGCTTGTAGTCGGTTTTGACGTAGGTTTCGTCGTCCATTACCACGCAGTCAAACTTCGTCAGCATCGTCGTGTACAGCCTCCGGGATCGCTCTTTGGCCGCCGGATTTTGTTTGTCATCGCGATTTGGAGTCACTACCTTCTTGTAAGTCGATAGTCCGGCTCGTTTTTTGGCTCGATGACGGTTGTAGACGATACACCCAGCTTATTTGCGGCATCTCGGAGAGAGAGGTTAGGGTTTCGCTTGAAACTACCGGCAACTCTCTTTGTCGTCTCAGCGGCTTCCCGTTTTCGATATCCCCCCGATCCAGACATCCTGGCTATCGACAGACGTTCCCCAAACACTTTAATTACATTTGTAACGGTTGATTTGGCAACTTTTAGCGATTTTGCCACCTTTGCGTGCGAGTAGCTCGGATTTTCGCGATGCGCGAGCAAAATTTTGATACGCTGCTCTTCTTGCTTGGACGGAATTTTGACAACTGAAGAGTGAATTCTAAAATCAGAATAGGAGCAACATTCTCCACACACGCACCTTCAAAATGAGGGGTGTTCAGGTTTTTTAAATGCAAAATTGAAAGAAATACGTCAAGTTTATATTGACCAAATTTTGACCGTATCACCCTTTATGGTGGAGGGTAGAGGTGAGAGGAAATTCTAGTGACACGCGTGATTCACGTAAACAAAACTAAAACAAAATTGCGTATCAAATGTATTCTTAGGTCAGTTCTCCGCTTTTTTGTCTCGGAATCAATAAAAAAATCTTTCAAACCGGAGTCAAAAATTGTTAAAATGTCTTGAGACCTGCCCGTAGGTCGGGACAGAGAAATTTAAGCAAAATTGAATATTTTTTTTTTTAATTGTGAACATAATTTGAATAGAATTTACCCATTATACTCTTATCCATGCCATGGCAGCAAAATATAGTTTATAATTGATCTTTAAATTTAAACATTTTATTATAATCTTTATAAGCTTAATATTAATGGAGGGATTCTAATAAGGGGCTTGATACCTAATACGTCAACATATATAAATTTGGCGAAACAAAATCCAAAAGAAAAGGATGTTACATTTAATATATTACCTTTTTCGTAAATATTATGTAAAAATACACATTTTTCGGTGTCGAAAGAAATGCACATTTCATTTATAATATAAAATAGTCCATTAAAACTTTGTATGTATTTGTTGTAATTTAATATCTTTATTTCTCAATTTATGAAATTTGTTCATACAATTTATGAATTCCATCATTGGACAAAAAGTGTAACGTCCATTATCGATAGTCCAAATAAGGTCATAATGGCTGACTTTTTAGGTGACCCGGTTTTTTGTGTCACCTCCTCTTCTTACATCGGGCATTCGCTATTTGTCAACGTTAATTATCGTCGATTGCTGTAGAGCATAACATGAAATACAAGTAGCATTTGAATGGTTACTCCAATCTTTTTAGCTTCCTATTTATTCGTGCAATTCCCTTAATACCATTAATGAGCTGATGAAACCCAGTCGTACACCCAAGAACCCAACAATTTGTGGCCATTGTTGCTAAGGTCTTTTGGAATATCTTGTACTGCCTTTTTTATTGTATCGCGCGATACAATTCCCTTGCCCCTACTCATCTTGTCCCATCCACCAAATCAAGCTCATTCTCATTAATATGTATTTAAGCGAAATTAGAGCACATTATGCTGTTTTGTTTTGTTGCGTCGTCTTTTTTTGCGCTTCCGAGTCCTTTTATGTTATGACGTTAAAAAGGATTTAGGTTTTGCTTGGACAGCCAATGTAATTATTGAAGCAATCTTTTTGCTGGCCATCATAGCACATCTGTTCCGGCTGTTTGTTTGTATATCTAAGCGAATGGTAATTAACGAGAATTATCCACGTCAAAATGAGTCCGAAGGACGATTTTAAAATTATTACCCCAGAGATAATGGAATGCTTAAAACTTTGAGCCTTGCAAATCACTGCCGATTTGGTTTTTCTCTAGCTCTGATGGTGGTCGTTCGTAGGAAACTTTTCCCATTAGATTTATATCAGTGGCCTGTAAGCGTAATTCAGTATGAAATGGGTCATCATTTCGATTATAAAAAAGGGTTTTAGTATTAATAAAATTCGATTATATGTTGTTATGACTTCCATTGGAATCTATTGAAGATTAAATCTTAATAAATCAAATTGGTATTATTATTATTAATGGTGGGATAAAGTATAAAATACGAACATTTAAATAGCGTATTTTCGGAAAAGTTATATAAAACCTTAGCCAAACCCGCACTCAAAAAAAAAGTTTACTTGGATCCAAAGATTTTGACCTCGCTTTAAGGATTTTGGTTTTGATTCCGAGCCAAAGATGCGGGTTCTTTAAAATAAGGAAATTTTTTTGCAACCTAGGATCTATAAAATCTTTAAATCTAGGATCTATAAAATTACAATTAGGATACAGATCTCATTTATAGAATTTTCATTCTATTTTTCTGGTATATTAATAAAGCTATTCACGTACAAACAAATGTCACTTAAAAAATCCAAATTATGACGGATACTTCGAAGTAAAAAATATTTTCTTAATTCAAAAAAAAAACCTTAAACCAAAGATGCTAAATCCTCAAAATAAGTCTTAGCCTACATTTGAAGCGCTTTTATCTTATATTTAAAGATTCAATATTTCAGTTAATTTAAGAACGATTTCTTTAAATAAAGAATGTGTTTCTTTACATTAAGGAAAATTAACCTTAGTTCAAAGAGATACGACTTTAACCAAGAGACTCAAATTTCCAAAATTTGTGCCCTAAATTTAATAATAAAAAAATTTTTGAAGCAAAGATTATAAACTGTATCCTAATTAAATTGTCATTATTTTAAAGAAATTTGTCCTTAGTAATTTGTAAATTGCGCATCCTAACATTTAAGTTGAGTAATCTTTAATATTACGTAAATATTTTTTTCAGTGTGGGAGATCGGTCTAATGGGGGCTATGCCAAAAAACTTGGAGGGATACATACAGTATTCAACACATCTAATTGTAGCTCTAGAATCTACACCACAAATCGGACGGCCGGTTTATAAGGGGGCTATACCGATACACAATATATTCGAACACCTCTTTATAGCCGTAGAATTCTTCTAGATTTCTAATTTCAAGCAAATTGGATAAAAACTATGGACTCTAGAAGCCCAAGAAGTAAAATCGGGAGAACGGTCTAGGTTAAAGTGGCAGCCCGATTAAGATTCAGGCTCACTTAGACTATTCAGTCCATTGTTATAGCCCGGTCTATATAGGGGCTATAACATGGACCAATACTCACCATTTTCGGCACACCTCTTTATGGTCCTAGAGAGCCACCGTGGTGCAATGGTTAGCATGCCCGCCTTGCATACACAAGGTCGTGGGTTCGATTCCTGCTACGACCGAACACCAAAAAGTTTTTCAGCGGTGGATTATCCCACCTCAGTAATGCTGGTGACATTTCTGAGGGTTTCAAAGCTTCTCTAAGTGGTTTCACTGCAATGTGGAACGCCGTTCGGACTCGGCAATAAAAAGGAGGTCCCTTGTTATATCCTCCACCATAGGATGGGGGTATATTAACTTTGTCATTCCGTTTGTAACACATCGAAATATTGCTCTAAGAGTATATATATAAAGTATATATATTCTGAGTCGTGGTGAAATTCTGAGTCGATCTGAGCATGTCCGTCCGTCCGTCCGTCTGTTGAAATCACGCTAACTTCCGAACGAAACAAGCTATCGACTTGAAACTTGGCACAAGTAGTTGTTTTTGATGTAGGTCGGATGGTATGGGCCATATCGGTCCACTTTTACGTATAGCCCCCATATAAACGGACTCCCAAATTTGGCTTGCGATTGCTCTAAGAGAAGCAAATTTAATCCGATCCGGCTGAAATTTGGTACATGGTGTTGGTATATGGTCTCTAATAACCATGCAAAAATTGGTCCATATCAGTCTATAATTACATATAGTCCCCATATAAACCGATCCCCCGATTTGGCTTGCGGAGCCTCTAAGAGAAGCAAAATTCATCCGATCCGGCTGAAATTTGGTACATGGTATTGGTATATGTTTTCTAATGACCATGCAAAAATTGGTCCACATCGGTCCATAATTATATATAGCCCCCATATAAACCGATCCCCCGATTTGTCCTCCGGAGCCTCTTGGAGGAGCAAAATTCATCCGATCCGGTTGAAATTTGGAACATGATGTTAGAATGTCGCCTCTAACAAACACGCAAGAATTGGACCATATCGGTCCATAATTATATATAGCCCCCATATAAACCGTTCACCAGATTTGATTTCCGGAGCCTTTTGGAGGAGCAAAATTCATCCAATCCGGTTGAAATTTGCAACGTGGTGTTAGTATAAGGCCGCTAATATCCATGCCAAAATTGGTCCATATCGGTCTATAGTTATATAGCCGATTCCTAATCACACAAAAATTGGTCCATATCGGTTCACATTCATGGTTGCCACTCGAGCCAAAAATAATCTACCAAAATTTTATTTTTATGGAAAACATTGTCAAAATGTTATGTCTATAGAAAATTTTGTCAAAATTTTATTTCTATAGAAAATTTTGTAAAAATTTTATTTCTATAGAAAATTTTGTAAAAATTTTATTTCTATAGAAAATTTTGTCAAAATTTTATTTCTATAGAAAATTTTGTCGAAATTTTATTTCTATAGAAAATTTTTTCCACATTTTATTTCTATGAAAATTTTTTCCAAATTTTACTTCTTAGAAAATGTTGTCAAAATTTTATTTTGTCAAAATTTTATTTCTATAGAAACTTTAAACTTAATTATATACGTATTTAATCTGCCTTTTTCAGTTTAATATATACTACGTATGGACTACCTTGTAATTTAGAAGACGGTGTTAGGAAGTTTTAAGATACCTTGCCATCGGCAAGTGTTACCGCAACCCAAGTAATTCGATTGTGGATGCCAGTCTTCAGTAGAAGTTTCTACGCAATCCATGGTGGAGGGCACATAAGCTTCGGCCTGGCCGAACTTACGGCCTTATATACTTGTCATTGAGCTTAAGATGGAATCGGGCAGCACTCAGTGATAAGAGAGAAGTTCACCACTGTGGTATCACAATGGACTGAATAGTCTAAGTGAGCCTGATACATCGGGCTGCCACATAACCTAACCTAACTTATGGTCCTAGAATACGTCTAGATTTCAAATTTCAGGAAAATTTGATAAAAACTACGGTTTCTATAAGCCATGAGTCCAAATCAGGAAATCGGTTTATATGGGAGCTATATCAAAACCCGGACCGATATAGCCCATCTTCGAACTTGGCCTGCGTGCACACACTGAAAAAACAGTGAACCCACCAGGAAAGATAACTTTCGATTAATTTTAGAAAATTTGGAACTTTTTTAGAAAATTTTAACTAAACGGTATTACAAACGCTGGCATCACTCCGATATGGCAAAAATAAGTAAATATTTTTCGACAAATTCAAGAAAATTTATTAGACATAACTAAATTTTTTCAGTAGTTAAAGAAAATTTTGCAGTTTTAAGAGAAATCTTGGAGTTCAAAATTGCAAGAATGTCTTTAGTGACATACGAAGTTCACGATGGACACATTTTTGTTAAAATTTACAAATTTAAAGAAATAATGAACTATTTTGTAAGAAATACGAAATTAGGAAATCTTTATGCTTTATTTGTGTATAACCTTTTCCCGTTTTTTTGTTCATTTAACTAACATACGCAAAAAATAATTTGACTAAAATAAACTTTTTCCAAACATAATGATTCTAGGAACTAATATAAAGTTAATATGGCTTTAGTGAAATAGAGAGTTCACTTTTTTTTTGAGTGCAGAAAAGACGACTCTGTGCCAAATTTCAGGACGATAGCTTCTTTATTGAAGACTATAGAGAGATTACAACAGACAGACGGCCAGACGAACAGACAAACATTCTTATATCGTCTTACAATTTCTCCCTGATCAAGAATATATATATACTTTATATAGTCGGAAATAGATATTTCGATGTGTTACAAACGGAATAACAAACTTATTATATCCCCATCACCATTCTAAAATAGGTGCGAATTAAACTAAGTTTATATTTACAAATCAACAATTTGATTTTAGTAGAGCATAGAGATGTGCTGAAACTACACGCCTCTTTTACCAACATTACTTTCATCTCTGGTAAATATTATTTAACATCCAATTTGTAGTTTTTTTTTTTTTTGAATTTTTGGTCAAAATTTGATGTTTTTAATGCATCAAACTTGATTTCGTAGAATCCGGTCAAAATTTTTAGACGTAAGAATTTTTTTCTGTTGTATGTTAAAATATACAGTGCGCATTTAAGGGTTACATTTTGAGTCGATTTAGTGATTTCCGTCTGTCTGTTCATGCATTTTTATGTGCAAAGTACAGCTCGATTTACACTCATATGACCACAGGAGGACAAAATTTCATACCAATTTACTTGACTTTTAGTTTTTATAACATTTACCCACTTGTTATGTTTGAAATTAAGGAAGAATAGTAGGCACTCTATAGTACGGTCCACATAATTTATGTTTCAAATTAATCGTTAATTTTTTCGCGTTTTAAGGAATGTGTATAAACAGACGTTGAAAATGCAAGTGTTAAATGTTTTGAAAAGATTTTGTTAGGTTAGGTTAGGTGGCAGCCCGATATATCAGGCTCACTTAGACTATTCAGTCCATTGTGATACCACATTGGTGAACTTCTCTCTTATCACTGAGTGATGACCGATTCCATGTTAAGCTCAATGACAAGGGACCTCCTTTTTATAGCCGATTCCGAAGGGCTTTCCACATTGCAGTGAAACCACTTAGAGAAGTTTTGAAACCCTCAGAAATGTCACCAGTATTACTGAGGTGGGATAATCCACCGCTGAAAAACTTTTTGGTGTTCGGTCAAAGCAGGAATCGAACCCACGACCTTGTGTATGCAAGGCGGGCATGCTAACCACTGCACCACGGTGGCTCCCAAAAGATTTTGTTAATATTCTAGACAAAAAATTAGCAAATTGACACCATTTTTATACCTTAAAGCAGATAGGGTAAAATAACTTTGATCTGCCTACCAGAAATATTGATTTTAGACCTCATAAAATATATACCGATCGACTCAGAATCACCTCCTGATCTAGCGCTGTGTGTCCATCTGTCTGTGTATTTGTTGTTCGAAGGATTCCGGTCACAATTTTGATGAATTTTGGGTACAGGGTATTTTTTTGGGCACAAGGACAAACGCTATTGAATTTGGAAGAAATCGGATAAAATTTAGACATAGCTCCCATATATATGCATCGGCCGATTTTGACAAGTAATATTTTTCATCACTCTTCAAATCTGCAAAATCGGTTCAGATTTAGATATAGCTCTCATATATATGTATCGCTCGATTTTCCAAAATTTGCCAATAATAACCGATCGTATTCATATTTAGCGCAAGGTAACTTTCTGTGGTATTAACCAAACCTGCAAAATATCATCCAACCGATCTTACACAGATTTAGATATAGTTTCCATATATGTATCGTCCGATTTTCCCAAATTTTGTGCTAAAACCCTTATTTATCAACCGATCTTATTAAAAATTGGCCTACTCTAATATTCTATAGACCAACTTGATTTGCCAAAAATCATGGAAATCGGTTCAGATTTAGATATAACTCCCATATATATGCATCGCCCGATTTTCCAAAATGTGCTCATAGTAGCCTTATTTATTAGCCGATCTTATTGAAATTTTGTACAAGGTAGTTTTCTGTGGTATCAACCAAACCTATAAAATATCATCCAAATCGGTTCATATTAAGATATAGCTCCAATATATAGGTAGCGCCCGATTTTGAAAAATGCTCACTATTAACCTTATTTTGACCACAGTGGCCTTATTTATAAACCAATAGTACTCAAATTTATCACAAAGTAATCTCCTGTAATATCAACCAAACCGGCAGAATATCATCCAAATCGGTTCATATTTAGATATAGCTCCCAGATATATGTATCGCCCGGTTTTGAAAAAATTGTCAATAATAACCGATCGTACTCATATTTAGCGCAAGGTAACTTTCTGTGGTATCAACCAACCCTGCAAAATATCATCCAAGCTTCTAATATTCAATAGTAACCCACAAATGTTTATATTTTCTAATTCAGTTAGTGTGGTTTAGGGTATGATATAGTCGGACCCGCCCGAATTTCTACTTTACTCACTTGTATAATTATGATCAGTATTAAAATCGTTGGGCCATCCTCCACATTACCTGGTAAAGTGTGGTTTGCTAAGCGGAGGTATCTCTCCCCTCAACATAGCGGAACATTAAGTATCCATAAACATACTTTATGTTTCATGTCAAATAAATTGCAGAATGTACTGTATATTCCAAAAATTAAAAAACAAAAATTGAGCACAAAAACCATTTTTTAAATGTCAGAAAATGAAGCAATTTCATGTAAATTTAAGTTTTTATTTTTAAAAGTCTGGCAAGAAAGAGCTTCCCCTCCCTTGTAAATATCAGAAAATTAAGTATCTAGTTCTATTTTCCGTGCAACTTTACAAAAGAATCGAAAAACTTTCCATTATTCAAAAATCTGGCCCCTCATTCATTTCGTACCCTTCCCCATGTTCCCATAAATTTCAAGTAAATTGTAGACGTTTATATTTTCCACAATTCTAAACGGGAGTTTAGATCAAATATCGAAAAATAAGGTCGATTTTTATGTCTACACGGACGAAAAAGACTGTTTTTAATATGTTTGGGTGTAAAAATTATATGTTTGGAACTCACATTTTTAACACAATATTTTTATGTGCAAGCATACAACTTAGAAAATAAAAAGCGGATCACTTCCAACCTTTCCTGAAAACTTCAAGCATATCGGAAAACTGATCCAATTTTCAAAAGGTAGTACAAGAAGGAGGTATCTGGTCTCCGACCAGATATCAAACAATGAGGTACCTTATATTTATTTCACAGCCTCCCAGACGTCTTTTATAAATTTCAAGTCAATCGGAAAAGTTTGTTTTCTTTTTCACTGTATTCCAAAATAAAAGTCGGGCAAACCCCAACCTTCACAGAATAAAATATTATCAAACTATGTCCAATTAAAATGCAATCAATAAAAAATTACTTAAATGAATTAAATTGTTCAATACTATTAACCTTTTAATCACATTGCGAAATAAAGCCAATTAAGAAGTTGATTGTATAATAATTTAATTAAATAAAAATTAAATTAAAATTATAATTGAAAATTTCGTTCGGAAACTAAACTAATTATTTATAGTATTCACTACTTCAATAAGTTTTGACTCAAATCTACAGAAAATCCAATTAAATCTAAATAAACAATAACACAACAAATAGTCCATTGCCTTAATCACAAAATTAATTGTGTTTTTCCACCAAAATCAATCAATTAATTATTAATCAGGTATATTTTCATTTCTAATTAATTCTTAGATGAATACTATAATTTTCGTGACTGAAGAAGTTTCAATTAGAAAATTAATTTGATCAATTAATTTTGTGAAAATTTTTTCTATGTTCCCTGAAAACTTCAAGCAAATACAACTTTGGTTCAACTTTCAAAACGTTGGACAAGGCGGATTTGCCATTCCCCGACCAGATATCAAAAAGTGAGGTACCCTATTTTCACCACATGATTATCCTCTATTTCAAGTAAATCAGTTTGGCCGTTTTCGAGCTTATCCGGAAAATTCGGCCGGGCCGAATTTTAAATACCCACCACCATGAATTAAATATGATAGTTTACTTTGAAAACTCTTCGTTGTAGTGGGTTACTTGATAATATATAGAATTGTAAGGGTTTGATGACAAATCTTCTCCCAAGGCAGTCAGCTCCCGAAGGCAAACTTTAAATATTCTACCTATGAAGACCAGATAAGATTCTAGATTTATGAGAACCAATTTTGTTTGAGTTTTAGAGAAATTATAAACATATCGTGTATATGATTAAATTACGCCTTGATTTAAAATCTTAAATCTGCAGATTTTTTCCGTCATTATTTAAATAAATACGATGAGTAAAATCTGGAAATTTTACTTTCAGTTTGAAGCAATTTTCATGATCAGTGCGCCTGCTATTTTAGAGAATTTTAGAGTTGAATAAACGAAATTACTTTATAAGAAAAAGAAATTTCGTTTGTCTAAAATTTCATTATAGATTACTAATTTCCAGCAAATCGGATAAAAACTACGGATTCTAGAAGCCCAAGAAATAAAGCCGGGAGATCGGTGTATATGGGGCGCCCAAGAGGATCAGTCTATATGGGGGTTATACAAAAAAATGGACCGATATACCTCAATTTCGGTACACTTATTTGTGGTCTAAAAATACCCCTACATTTCGAATTTCAGGCAAATCGGGTAATAAATACAGTTTATAGAAGCTCAAGAATTTCAGGCAAAGCGGGTGGTAAATATAGTTTCTAGAAGCCCAAGAAGCAAAATCGGGAGATCGGTCTATATGGGGGCTATACCAAAAATGGACCGATGGGCACCATTTTCGGCACACCTTTTTATGGTCCCAAAAGAACTCTAGATTTTCAATTTCAGGAAAATCGGATAGAAAATTTAGTTTCTAGAAGCCCAAAAAGCGAAATCGGGAGATCAGTCTCTATGGGGCCTATATCAAAACATAGACCTATGAGCACCATTTCCGGCACACCTTTTTATGGTCCTCAAATGCCTCTAGATTTCTAATTTCAGGCAAATCGTATTGTAAATATAGTTTCTAGAAGCCCTAGAAGCAAAATCGGGATATCGGTCTATATGGGAGCTATACCAAAACATGGACCGATTGGCACCATTTTCGGCACACCTTTTTATGGTCCTCCAATACCTCTATATTTCCAATGTCAGGCAAATTGGATAAAAACTACGGTTTTTTAGGCCCAAGACTCCAAATCGGGAGGTTGGTTTATATGGGGGCTATATCAAAACATGGACCGATACGGACCATTTTCGACTCACCTCTTTATGGTCCCAAAATACCTCTAGGTTTTCAATTTCATACAAATCGGATAGAAAATACTGTTTCTAGACGCGCAAGAAGCAAAATCGGGAGCTCGGTCTATATGGGGGCTATACCAAAACATGGACCGATACGGACCATTTTCGACACACCTCTTTATAGTCCCACAATACCTCTAGATTTCCAATTTCAGGCAAATCTGATAAAAACTACGGTTTTTATAGGCCCAAGACCCCAAATCGGGAGGTCGGTTTATATGGGGACTATATCAAAACTTGGACCGATATAGCCCATCTTCGAACTTGACCTGCCTGCAAACAAAAAAACTAATCTGTGCCAAATTTGGGGACGTTAGACCCATTATTGAAGGCTGTAGCGTGATTACAACAGACAGACAGACAGACGGACATGCTTATATCGTCTTAGAATTTCTCCCTGATCAAGAATATATATACTTTATATAGTCGGAAATCGATATTTCGATATGTTACAAACGGAATGAAAAACTTATTATACCCCCGTCACCATTTTATGGTGGCGGGTATAAAAACATAATTGGGATTTTATATATCGAAAATAGATAGTGATTGTCAAAGTGGACTGGATTGTATAAGCGAGTCTGAAATGAAACATATTCCCAATATTACATAACTAACAATTTACTTTGGTTCTTTTTGTTCTTCTATGGCATTTCTCTTATTCAAAACAATTATACAAAATTCTTAAGATAACCAAATAGTACACCCTCACAAAAAATCGCTTCTGTAACATATACTCCCAAACATATTTTGCTTCAAGCATATACATTTTTGGGTATTGCCCAAACATTTATATGTTTGATCTCTTCCAATATATAATATGTTTGAAAGCATATTGGTCTAAACAATATAATATGTTTGTCTTCCAAAAAACAATATGTTATTATGTGACCATATAATATGTTTGGAAGCATTTTGCACCCAAAAATATTATATGCTTAAAAAAAATCTCCCTAACAATATTGTGCTCAAAATTTTATTTATTTATTTATATATTTCCAATCATAATGAATTATGAAAATAAAGAGGTAATATAGGTGCTAACAACATAGGTTTTCGACCTGAATGCTCAAAATTTTGTTTCTGCCTAATTGTATATTCCCTCACATCTTTCTCACTTCCACGAGATTTTTTAGTTCTTAGCACCTGTTTCTGTAATACAAACGTTGTAGAAGAAATTATTCAATTTTATGATTTTTTTATTTTAATTTTACCTTTTGCCGGACGGGGATTCGAACAGCGGACCACACAGTTTGTAAGGATCAAAGAAGTAGCTGATCAATTGCCCAAGGGAAAATAAAATGTTAATTTTGTAATAACAAGCAACAACCACCAACTTAATTCAATATCGCTCCCTATTAAATAGCGCTCCAAGCTACTAAACACATATATGTTTATAGGCTATTTCTAAATTAATATATGTTTGCATCCAAGCATATTATATTTACAAACATTTTATGTCCCAAACATAATATGTTCTAACATATTAACATATATGTCCCAAACATGTTATGCTAGTTTATGAACATTATATGCTTGCACTCAAAAATATTGTGTTTAAAAATTTGTGTTCCAAACATATAATGTTTATAGCCAAACATATGAAAAACAGTCTTTTTCATCCGTGTAGAAATGGAATACGGAATTTTGTTATGTTGATTTTTATTTCAATTGTTCGAAGGTCCTTGCTATTGGACAAACCCCCACTCTACTGTTTACAAAATTAATATTCGTTATAGTTGTTAAAAATTCAAACTAACCAGGTTGCAAGAGAAATGCGTAACAATCCTTAAGATCTTCTCTAATTTCAGTTTCTCTAATTGTAGTGTAAACAATTTTCTTTTCAAACAACAGTTCGCTACAATCGAGATAATATTTTCTCTGCTTTATTCATTGCAAAAGATTCGAAAAATATTTGTTGGATATAATAATAAAATTTATAAAAATTAAAACATAAATATTAGCACGTAAATTAATCAGCAAGCCACTGAAGTGAAATTGGACAGTATCTTGTATTGAATTAGGAGCCACCTTTTTTCATGGCATAGTTTATACTATAGAAGATTACATTGTGCCAAATTTAAGTAAAATAGTTTTGTTCAATAAAAATATTTGGGGCAAATTGGGGAAAATCGGGCGATTCATACATATGAAAGCTAAATCTGAATCGATTTGGATGAGATTTTGCAAGTTTGGTTGATATTACAGAAGATTTACTTGTGCTAAATTTGATTAAGATCGTTAATAAATATGATTATTAGGGTCAAATTTAGGAATATCGGGCTATACATATGTATAGAGGCTACATCTACATCTGAATCGATTTCGATGAAATTTTTCGCACTTGAAAGATGGTTCATTAGATTACTTCGATCCAAATTTGACGAAGATCGGTTAGAAAGAAGCGTAATGTGACCCCATTTCTCGAAATCTGGCGACACATATATATGGGAGCTATATCTAAATTTGATCCAATTTTTTTCCAAATTCAATACCATTCGTGTAAGTGCAAAAAAAACGCTGTGTACGGAATATAATCAAAATAGGTTAATAAATGCGAGCAAAATCCTGTACGGACAAAAAAGACTGTTTTTCATATGTTTGGGTGTAAAAATTATATGTTTTGGAACTCAATTTTTTAACACATTATTTTTGTTTGGGACGTACGTGTTAATATGTTAGAACATATTATGTTTGGGACATAAACTTTTGTAAATATAATATGTTTGGATACAAACATATATTAATTGAGAAATAGACTATAAACACACATATGTTTAGAAAGAGAGCCCTAGAGAGTATGCGAAAACTAAAAGAATGGAAATAACCAATTGGCGCCTTAAAAATATATATACACAAATAAAATTTCATTAAAATTTGTTTCTACCAGTGTATGCCCAAGGTAAAACATAATATGTTTGAACAATACAAAAAATATTTTGTTTTGACCAATCCTGAAAATATACATATATGCTTGAAGCAGAATGTTTTTGGGGTGTATGTTGCAGAAGCGATTTTTTTTGGGGGGGGGGGGGGGTGTGCGAACAACAAATACATGGACGGACACATAGGGCTATTAGGATGTGATTCTTAGTCCATAGGTATTCTTTGGGTTCTAAAATCGCTATTTCTGGTTGGCACATTTTTGACAGATCAAAGTTTCTATACCCAGACCACTATCCGGTTTAAAATATAAAAATATTAAGAATTGGTATCTAATCTTTAGCACAGACCAGGGTTTTTAGCCCCCGCATAACCTAGAGATTTCTATGTGAGTAATATCCCTCCAGTTTTTTGGTGCCAATTGACCCCTATTTCCAAGCAGTTGGTATTTTATACTGGTCATGGGACTGGTTGTATTTAGCCGGTTGGTAGAAACTTCATGCATTTGTCTTTAGAACACAATGAACCCATCCTCTAACCGGTTTAAATGTCGCAATCATAGGGTTAATTGACAATTTTGTGGCACTTTTGCATCTATAACAGGGACAGTTTTATTTTTAGTTCTAGTTTTTCACTTATATATTCCCTACATTTGTTCATTTTCTACTAATATCACAAACATTTAAATTGACGTTTCGGCGCTATGTGTTCAATGGCGTTTGTATTCAATGGCTGAATGTGTTAAGGCGTTCTGTTATGGTGCCAGTAAACCCAGGTTCAAAACATGGTCGGAATGAAAAAGTTTTTCAAATTGTAAAAATTAGGTAACAATAAATAAGAACAAGTATATACGGCCGTAAGTTCGGCCAGGCCGAATCTTATGTGCTCTCCACCATGGATTGCGTAGAAACTTCTACGAAAGACTGTCATCCACAATCGAATTACTTGGGTTGTTTCAATACTTGCCGGTAGCAGGGTACTTTAAAACTTCTTAACATCGTCTTCTAAATTGTGAGTTAGTCCATACGTGGTATGTATATATTAGACAAAAAAGTTATGTATAGTTAAGTCTACAAATAATTACGAATCGATATGGACTTTTTGCACGGTACGTAGAGAGCCAGAATTGAAATAGGGGGTCGTTTATATGGGGGCTATATACAATTATGAACTTGATATGGACCAATTTTTGTGTGATTGGAAATCGATTTATCTGAGGGATATATATAACTATAGACCGATATGGACCTAGTTAGGCATGGTTGTTAACGACCATATACTAGCACAATGTACCAAATTTCAACT
Organism: Haematobia irritans; assembly: GCF_050003625.1. Taxonomy (NCBI): domain Eukaryota; kingdom Metazoa; phylum Arthropoda; class Insecta; order Diptera; family Muscidae; genus Haematobia; species Haematobia irritans. Next base: position 39,453,678 of record NC_134399.1, on the reverse strand, counting down.
CACTCGGATGAAATTTTCTCCTCCAAAACCACATCTTGGGATCGGTTGATATGTGGCTATATTTGATTATGGACTGATATGGACCACTTTTGACATGGTTGTTAAATATCATATACTATCACCACGTACCAAATTTCAAGCAGATCGGATGAATTTTGCTTCTCCAAAAGGCACCGGAGGTCAAATCTGGGGATCGGTTTATATGGGAGCTATATATAATTATGGACTGATAGGAACCAATTCCTGCATGGTTGTTGGATACCATATACTAACATCACGTACCAAATTTCAACCGAATGGGAAGAATTTTGCTCTTTCGAGGGGCTCTGGAGGTCAAATCTGGGGGTCGGTTTATATGAGGCCTATATATAATTATGGACCAACACCGACCAATTTTTTCATGGGAGTTTGAGGCCATATATTAACACCACGTACCAAATTTCAACTGAATCAGATGAATTTTGGTCTTCCAAGAGGCTCCGGAGGTCAAATCTGGTGACAGGTTTATATGGGGGCTATATATACTATATATACTAACATCACGTACCAAATTTCAACCGAATGGGAAGAATTTTGCTCTTCCAAGGGGCTCTGGAGGTCAAATCTGGGATCGGTTTATATGGGAGCTATATATAATTATGGACTGATAGGAACCAATTCCTGCATGGTTGTTGGATACCATATACTAACATCACGTACCAAATTTCAACCGAATGGGAAGAATTTTGCTCTTTCGAGGGGCTCTGGAGGTCAAATCTGGGGGTCGGTTTATATGAGGCCTATATATAATTATGGACCAATACCGACCAATTTTTTCATGGGAGTTTGAGGCCATATATTAACACCACGTACCAAATTTCAACTGAATCAGATGAATTTTGGTCTTCCAAGAGGCTCCGGAGGTCAAATCTGGTGACAGGTGTATATGGGGGCTATATATTATATATTATGGACCGATGTGGACCAATTTTTTCATGGTTGTTAGATACCATATACTAACACCATATACCAAATTTCAGCCGGATCGGATGAAATTTGCTTCTCTTAGAGGCCTCGCAAGCCAAATCGGAGATCGGTTTATATGGGGCTATATATATTTATAGACCGATGTGGACCAATTTTTGCGTGGTTGTTAGAGACCATATACTAACACCATGTACCAAATTTCAGCCGGATCGGATGAAATTTGCTTCTCTTAGAGCAATCGCAAGCCAAATTTGGGGGTCCGTTTATATGGGGGCTATACGTAAAAGTGGACCGATATGGCCCATTTGCCACCATCCGACCTACATCAATAACAACTACTTGTGCCAAGTTTCAAGTCGATAGCTTGTTTCGTTCGGAAGTTAGCGTGATTTCAACAGACGGACGGACGGACGGACGGACATGCTCAGATCGACTCAGAATTTCACCACGACCCAGAATATATATTCTTTATGGGGTCTTAGAGCAATATTTCTATGTGTTACAAACGGAATGACAAATAATTTTTTTGCAATGAAAAAAGTTTAACGATGGAGTTTTCTTCTATCTGTATAGGTAAAGTTGGGTTTCAACAATATGGTTTTTTTCCAGTGCATGGACATTAGGATTGCCAGATTGCTGGGATTCGCCTGGATTGTCCAGGAATTTTGTCTCCAGGAAGTGTACCGAATCTTTCACAAAATTTGATAAAATTCCCGGAATTTCAATTATTTGCAATTGAAATACTAATTTTATGTTGGCCAGCTGTTAAACATTATTTCTTAAAAAAAATATTCTGAAGAATATTCAGAAACTCATACCTGCTATAGAAAATTACACAAATATCATTGTAGTTCTTTGCGAAATAAGCAAAGTTAAATCTATAATGCAACATGTCCCGTTAAAAGAAAGAATCGTTTATGAGCGCGAAGCTACAGACTTTCTAAAAACGGCAATTGCATATTTGGAAAAATATTTCGACTTTCACGAATCAGCAACATTTGCAAAAAAAATGTTTCATATATGATTTTTGCTGCCATCTTGGGAGAAAGAATTTAGGAATTTCCAAGCCAGTACACAATTAGGGACCTTATCCCGACTAATGTTTGATATAAAAATTTGCGTTGTAATCTTGGAGAAAGAATTTAGGAATTTACAAGCCTGTACATAATTATGGACTTTATACCGACTTCGGTGTCTTACGTGAAATTTATGCAAATTTAGACAAATAAAAATAACAAAATTAGTTGGCAAAACTGAGGTAGACTAAAATAACTTTATATTTTATTTATTTATATTTTATATTAGATATAAAAACTGGACCTGTTATAGTTTTGTTGTACTTAATATATAAAATTTTATATGACATCGACAAATCCCAGAATGTACGGCGCAAAGTCCTGGATTTCGACAACTATCATCTGGCAACGCTATTGGACATTGTCGGATTTTATATTGGCAAGACGTCGTTGTAATATGAGTATGCAAGGACCAACTTGACCCCTTCTCCAAAAGTTCACTTTAAATATGGCAGTGTATCCCTTTCGCTCGCTGCCATCACTCATTGTTATCTTCTTGTTCGTATATGTCATACTAGCTTCCATATTTTTTGTGACATTTGTTTGCATTAAGTAAACATGACATTTCGTTACGTAACTTTTGAAATATAATTCTCCCTTTGTGAATCTGATGTGTGAATGTGTATTGGATGAGTTGTGCTATTACAGCAACAATGATGTCAATTGAGCCATTTTTAAAACGGTGACAACGTCTCTAATAGAAATATTGGACCAAGACCACACTATTCGACTGTGAATGACATAGTGAGGGTCTGATCCATGATCGTATACCTGATAACTGCTTCACAGAGGGATCGAAGGTGTGAGGACGGGACTGAGCGTATATGCGAAGGATCCAGACATCGAGATCCTATTCCGATTACCGGACCACAGCACAATCCTGCAGGCAGAAGTACGTGCCATAATGGAATGTGTTAATTGGCTAGGAAATAACACGAGGCCACAGATTGACGGAGGCCAACGAAAGTAATAGCAGACATTATGGTTCTATCGCGAACCGTATTGGGATGCAAAATCATAACCAACGAATACTCAAAACACGGCAGTGTCCGTATCATATGGCTGCAGCGACATGCCGGAATAAGAAGAAATATAAAAGCAAATGAACAGGTCATAAGAGCTAGGACACAATAGGGAAGTGAATTTGGAGAGCGCAAAGGCAACGCGGGCCGAATTGGATGAATGGGACCGAAGGCACATATGGGGCCAATGCAACGTTCGGAAGGGCGCGAAAATACTATCGGGTAACCCAGACACGAAACATGACGAAACTTCAAAGGATAATAGAGGAGACGGTTGGTGAAATGGCGGATACCGCAACTATCCATGATCGTGTACCTGAGGTTAGAGGTGTGCGCGTGAGAGAAATTTCACTCACACTCACGCACATTCACGAAATGAAAAGCAGTAATCACGCACGCTCACGCACGAAGCACTTTTACAGACTCACGCTCACGCATGATTCACGACAATTCACGTAACTCACGACAAATTCACGACATTCTGTCCTCAGTAAGATGGTCATGGGAGCATGGGACCCCAGAAAAGATACTGTTACTCCGTTGGGTGGATAAAGGGAGAGAGGACGGGCCTGAGAGTATATGTTCTCGATCCAGACATCGAGATCCTCTTACGATTACTGACTTTACTAGGCACAGAGCGTACCATATGGGTGAAGAGTTGATTTGGACGTTCTTGGAAACCAATGAGGGAATTCGTTAGGAATATAGAATTCCTGGAATAAAAGAAGGGTACGATGGAAAGAAGAATTTGGAGTGCGCAATAATCCTAATACCGGATTAGATATATGTCAGCCGACATAAAACAGGGCGACCTCTTTCAACCTTAGCTAACCTTCCGCTTTATCAACTTGATTATGGTAAAAGCCTGTTGGCCGCAAGACTATTTAGTGGATTGGGTCGGAAGTACAACATCCTTCGGTGAATTTAACATAAAAATAGGATTTTTGTGATATAACTGAAACCAACTTTTCAATTGGTCTTCAATGGCATGGCGCTTGTTTTGCTCTAGGCTATTTTCATCATGTCCACCGTGGTGCAATGGTTAGCATGCCCGCCGTGCATACACAAGGTCGTGGGTTCGATTCCTGCTTCGACCGAACATCAACAAGTTTTTCAGCGGTGGATTATCCCACCTAAGTAATGCTGGTGACATTTCTGAGGGTTTCAAAACTTCTCTAAGTGGTTTCACTGCAATGTGGAACGCCGTTCGGACTCGGCTATAAAAAGGAGGTCCCTTGTCATTGAGCCTAACATGGAATCGAGCAGCACTCAGTGATAAGCGAGAAGTTCACCAATGTGGTATCACAATGGACTGAATAGTCTAAGTGAGCCTGATACATCGGACTGCCACCTAACCTAACCTTCATCATGTCCAATATTTGTACAAATCATGTTCTAAACTTGGGTCAAGTTCTAGATCATCCCTTGTACCATGAAGCGAACTCCGTAGCTCGTGAAAGCAGGCGCTTCCATTCAGCGCCCTTTTCTAAAACTCCGCGTTGCCTCGTTGGAAGTTGTCCAAGTCCACTTCACTTTGTCCATATGCCAGATCTTTTGCCTCCACGTTCCCCTTTGCTGATTTCATGGTTCTGATTTGGACAGCCTCGCCAAACTCTGTGAGGATAACATTCTTGCTAATTCAAATGAAGAAACTGATGTAACTGCCGTAACTTAGAACCTTGATGGCACATCGTGAAAGGATATTTCTCATACGGACTTATCAATATTGGTGTATGGTATTTTAACCAATAGAAGATTTTCAATAGCAATCCTCTATGCGTTAAACTACATTGATTTAAATTGCATTGTCAACACTTCTCCACAACTATCGCATACCAGCACATTTTCAGTGAGGCAGCACAAGGGGGTCGATGACAGTGTAACCAATATTTCACTTGGACCATCAACCGCCACCAGTGTCTTTCATATGGCCACACGTAAATTCATACACCATCAAACAGAAGTTTTGCGTTTAGTTTGAAGCTTGAAGCCCCATAGCAGGACTATTTTCTGGATACTTGTCGTTGAAATTTTAATCAAATATTTCCAGCCTGTCTCTTGGCATAGCGTTGATGCTTTCGTTTCGCTTTTCGCTGGTCCTATGTTGAAGTTGTAGGTGTCAGCTTGTGTTTACAGTCTCTTCCCAAAGGCATATGAGAATATAGGAGTGCGTTCAAATGTGTGTCCTTGTCGTTGGTCCTATTATAACTGTCGGTCCAGTTGTTGCTGCTTCTGTGGGGATTATTTGTATTCCGTTTAACAGGACGACAGTGACAACGGCTTGGACAGGAACAAATTATGAAACACAAGAAGCAACATCAGCATTTATTGCTTCCCCAGTATATGGTGTTTAATGGCCATAAGGGAATATCTCGTCTGTGTTTTATTTTTAAATTCTTTTCCAAAAATTCAAACCAGAAAAGAAATAACTTCAAAAATTATTTACTATTTTCATGACTTCTTTATGAAATTCTGTCCAAAATATCTTTACTTTGCTCTCAACTTTATACGTGTTTGCTATTCAGAGACGTAAACGAAATTCCTGCAAAGTGGGTCCTATTCCAGTCTGATATTTTTCTTTGATTATTTGTGATACCCATAGGTGTTCTCCAGTACAATTAGAATTATGATTATGCAAACACATATTGTGCAAATGGATATGCACACAACAGGTATATAGGACAGAAATCTGGAGCGGGGCCTTCGAAGTGCTGCCCTGAAAAATATAATCTCATTTACACAACGATTTCCTAGCCTTAAAATATGATTGTGATTTGTGCTTAGAAGACGCATTTCTCTGATGCAAAGTTTTTTTCCTTCATCAAAAGCCGAACTTGTAACTTCATTATGAAGCTAAAAGTTATTCAATAATAGGAGATGCCTTTCAAGGTTATGTTAAAGACACTTTGTTCTTGAAACATGACGTAATATTTACTTGAAATCGAGTCTGAACTCAGAAATTTGGATTGTGGTTAACAATTTTTAAAGTACTCCAACGCGATGAAAACAATTGAAAAACGAACGAATTCAAATTCTCCCCTTCTTTGGCTCGGAATCAATACCCGAATAATAGAGTAACAGGTTGGCTGATAAGTCCCCGGTGTGACACATAGATGGCGTCGCTAGTATTAAATGCATATTTGACGTCTGTAAGTCAATTAGTTTGTGAGATAGAGCGTCTTTTATGAAGCAACTTTTGTTATTGTGAAAAAAATGGAAAAAAGGAATTTCGTGTTTTGATAAAATACTGTTTTCTGAAGGGAAAAAATACGGTGGAAGCAAAAACTTGCCTTGATAATGAGTTTCCGGACTCTGTCCCAGGGAAATCAACAATAATTGATTGGTATGCAAAATTCAAGCGTGGTGAAATGAGCACGGAGGACGGTGAACGCAGTGGACGCCCGAAAGAGGTGGTTACCGACGAAAACATCAAAAAAATCCACAAAATGATTTTGAATGACCGTAAAATGAAGTTGATCGATAGCAGAGGCCTTAAAGATATCAAAGGAACGTGTTGGTCATATCATTCATCAATATTTGGATATGCGGAAGCTCTGTGCAAAATGGGTGCCGCGCGAGCTCACATTTGACCAAAAACAACAACGTGTTGATGATTCTGAGCGGTGTTTTTTTTTTTTTTTTATTACGTCTATAGATACAAAATCCTTACAGACTAATATGTACAAATAATTTATCTGTTCAAGTGCAAGATAATGTTTCTCTTTAATGTTATTCGATTCTCAGACAGATCTATAAGGTTAAAATATTTGTTGAATTAAGCGCATAATCTTCGTAAAGGATCATTATTTGCAAAGTTTGTTCTGTGATATAGAATTTTTAATGGTTCAAAATTCCTCGTGGGCCTAATAGGTATATTGAAGGCAAGCCTGTTGAGAAGAAACTCTCATCCAATCTCACCTTGAATTATATTCATTATATAACAGATATTTAACATTGTCCTGCGACTTGACAATGAGGGTAATTTTATAAGATTCAAACGAAATTCATATGATGGTAAAGACTGGGGATCCCAGCCTCTGTGTCGAAGGCAGAATAAAAGAAATTGCTTCTGCACAGATTCTATCTTGTCCGAGTGGATGGTGTAATATGGATCCCAAATTGTGGAACCATACTCAATATGGCTTCGTACTAATATAGTGTATAATATCTTAGTAACTGAATAATCTCTAAACTCCTTACTCCATCGTTTCATAAATCCTAGAGTAACATATGCTTTACTAATGGCCATAGAAATGTGTTGACGGAAGTTCAGACGCTGATCCATTAACAATCCAAGATCCTTGAAAGAATCAACCGCCTCCAGCCTGGTAGAACCGATAATATAACTTGAATCATATACAGTGCCTCTCGAGAAGCGCATTAACTTACATTTCGAGGTATTTAACTCCATTAAGTTCAATTCACACCAATTGGAGAAGTTATCAAGATCAATCTGTAGATAATATTGATCGACGGGAACATTAAATGATCGAAATAATTTTACATCATCAGCGAACATAAGTATATTAGAATACTTTATAATCGATGGTAAATCATTAATAAATAAACAGAATAAAACTGGCCCGAGGTGACTGCCCTGGGGAACACCCGACGTAACGGAGACATATCTTGATGTCGCATTGCCGAACTTAACACATTGTGTCCGACCGATTAAATACGATTGAAACCATTTCAATAACGAATTGCTGAAGCCAATCATATCTAACTTCCGTAGAAGGAGAGCATGATTAACTTTGTCGAATGCTTTACTGAAATCAGTGTAGATAGTATCAGTTTGCAAGCATCGTTTACCAAGCAAGTAAATTCTAAAAGGTTTGTTATAGTCGATCTTTTTCTTCTAAAACCATGTTGGCTTGTAGATAATAATGATGAAATCTGGTGGGTTATAGAATTAGTTAATATCTTCTCCATCAACTTAGGGATAGCGCTAAGATTTGAGATACCTCGATAATTGCATACGTCGTTTCGGTCAACTGATTTGTACAAAGGGATAATATAAGATCGTTTCCATATATCTGGAAGAACTCCTGACATTAATGAACTAAAGGGTGATTTGTTAAGAGCTTGATAACTTTTTTTTTTAAAAAAACGCATAAAATTTGCAAAATCTCATCGGTTCTTTATTTGAAACGTTAGATTGGTCCATGACATTTACTTTTTGAAGATAATTTCATTTAAATGTTGACCGCGGCTGCGTCTTAGGTGGTCCATTCGGAAAGTCCAATTTTGGGCAACTTTTTCGAGCATTTCGGCCGGAATAGCCCGAATTTCTTCGGAAATGTTGTCTTCCAAAGCTGGAATAGTTGCTGGCTTATTTCTGTAGACTTTAGACTTGACGTAGCCCCACAAAAAATAGTCTAAAGGCGTCAAATCGCATGATCTTGGTGGCCAACTTACCGGTCCATTTCTTGAGATGAATTGTTCTCCGAAGTTTTCCCTCAAAATGGCCATAGAATCGCGAGCTGTAGCGCCATCTTGTTGAAACCACATGTCAACCAAGTTCAGTTCTTCCATTTTTGGCAACAAAAAGTTTGTTAGCATCGAACGATAGCGATCGCCATTCACCGTAACGTTGCGTCCAACAGCATCTTTGAAAAAATACGGTCCAATGATTCCACCAGCGTACAAACCACACCAAACAGTGCATTTTTCGGGATGCATGGGCAGTTCTTGAACGGCTTCTGGTTGCTCTTCACTCCAAATGCGGCAATTTTGCTTATTTACGTAGCCATTCAACCAGAAATGAGCCTCATCGCTGAACAAAATTTGTCGATAAACACATTTCGAACCGAACACTGATTTTGGTAATAAAATTCAATGATTTGCAAGCGTTGCTCGTTAGTAAGTCTATTCATGATGAAATGTCAAAGCATACTGAGCATCTTTCTCTTTGACACCATGTCTGAAATCCCACGTGATCTGTCAAATACTAATGCATGAAAATCCTAACCTCAAAAGAATCACCCTTTATTAAACAATAACGATAGAGGATATGAAAGTTTATCAGCAGTTTCAAGATACAAGACGGAATACCATCGGGGCCAGCATTATATGAAGACTTAAGAGTCCTCAAGTTATCTAAAACGGTAGTTTCATGAACGTAGGAGAAATCGATTCGATCAAAACTCCTAGTTATATACGGGTATGTGTTACTACAATCATATGATCTATCTGAATAAGTCGTAGCAAAGAATTCTGCGAATAAATCCGAAATGTCCATATCATTATCAGCGGTTAGTGACTGATATTTAAGATATGTCGGTAGGGTATTAGATTGACGTTTTGAATTCACAAATTTATAGAAAGACTTAGGGTCAACTCTAAGTTGCTCCTTCATCCTACTTAAATAGTTTCGATGAGGCAGTTTGTTCTCCAGATTGTATTTAGAACGGGCTATTGAATAGTTTGAAAAATCAAGAGATGAACCTGATTTCTTGAATTTTCTGAACATTTTGTGCTTTCTATTCTTTAGTCTCATTAAGACCCTGGTCTTCCAAGGTGGTCCCGAATTGTTGTCCACAGTAAATCGTGGCACTGATTTAGATATGCAATCTTGAAGAACTGAATAAAAGCGGTCCGATAATTCAGTAATATTGCCAAACTATGGCAGAAAGTAATGAATTAAGCATATTATAATTGGTTTTAGCAAAGCAATACTCTTTCTTTGATCCAGTGATTCTAGATCGCAGAGAATTTGGGGCAGCGACATGTATTATGTATGTTTGCAGCTGTTAACTCGTAATACACCCGAGTTTTTCCGCCGATATGTGACAATGGCTGAAACATGGCTCTATCACTACACTTCTGAGTCCAATCGACAGTGGGCTGAGTGGACAGCGACCGGTGAACCGTCTCCGAAGCGTGGAAGGACTCAAAAGTCCGCTGGCAAAGTAATGGCCTCTGGTTTTTGGGATGCGAATGGAATAATTTTTATCGATTATCTTGAGAAGGGAAAAACCACCAACAGTGATTATTATATGGCGTTATTGGAGCGTTTGAAAAAAGTGAAAAAAGTGTTGTTCCACCAAGACAACGCACCGTGCCACAAGTCATTGAGAACGATGGCAAAAATTCATGAATTGGGCTGCGAATTGCTTCCCCACTCACCGTATTCTCCAAATCGGGCCCCCAGCGACTTTTTCTTGTTCTCAGACCTCAAAAGGATGCTCGCAGGGAAAAAATTTGGCTGCAATAAAGAGGTGATCGCCGAAACTGAGGCCTATTTTGAGGCAAAACCGAAGGAGTAATACCAAAATGGTATCAAAAAATTGGAAGGCCGTTATGATCGTTGTATCGCTCTTGAAGGGAACTATGTTGAATAATAAAAACGAATTTTGACAAAAAAATGTGTTTTTCTTTGTTAGACCGGAGACTTATCAGCCAACCTTTTAAAGGAGAAAATCTGGCGGGCCGTCTATATTATACCCATAACCATACCTACTAAAGGTTAAAGTGGCAGCTCACTTCATTCATTGTGATACTTAATAGTAAACATAAGCCTATTATTAAAATAATTTTGGGATATAAACCTAAATCTCATACGATGTGGCTGATTCTTCACACTTCTAATCTATGTCTTTATTTAAGAAAATTAAGCGGTACATATATAAGAGAGCTATATCCAAATATGAACCGATCTGGATCATATTTTGCAGGTTAAGTTGATTAAGAATTTTATTGTGTCCAATTACAGTAAAATGGTTAATAAATATTTACGGTCAAATGTAGAAAAAATCGGGCGATACATATATATGGGAATTATATCTAAATTTTATTCGATTTGGATGATGATCTGCAGGTTTAGTTTAGCTTATGTATAGTGGCAGCCCGATATTTCAGGCTCATTTAGACTCATTCAGTCCATTGTGATACCACGGTAGTGAACTTCTCTCTTATCACTGAGTTCTGCCCGATTTCATGTTTAGCTCGATAACAAGGGACCTCGTTTTTATAGCGGAGCATTTCACATTGCGGTTAAACCACTTAGAGAAGTTTAGAAACGCTCAGTAATTTCATCAGCATTACTGAGAGGGGATAATCCATCGCTGAAAACCCTTTATATGCAATTCGGGCATGCTGACCTTTGCACCACGTTGGCTCCCAGGTTTAGTTCAGACTATATATGATTTCATTGCGCCAAACTTGGGTAAGATCGGTTAATAAATAAAAGTATAATAGCTAAGATTTGGAAAAATCGGGCGATATACATATGCAACAGCTATATCTAAACCTGAAGCGATTTCGATGATATATCGCATATGTATCCAAGTTCATCTAAATCGATTGATAATTACGTCCGAAATCGAACATCAAATACATAGACAGACAGACGGAAATCAAGGGCTAGATCGACTCAAGAGGTGATTCTGACTCGATCGGAATATATTTTATGGGGCCTGAAATAAATATTTCTGATAGGCACATGTTTTGCAAATTAAAGTTATTATACCCTTACACACAAAACAAATTCTGATCTAATCTCGAAATTAATTGATCCAATTAATTGTGTAATTGAAATGTTTTCAATCACGAAAATGATAGTCACAGTTTTAATTGGACATTAAAAATCTACTTTATTAAAAGATTAATGGATTTCATTAGCAAATTTCAAATAATTTTTAATTGATTCAATTAAAATGTTAATTGATGTTGATTGCAAAACTCAATTAATTTTTTTTATTAAAAACATTACTTTTCTCAATTGCTTTCTTAACTCAATTAGTGTTTTTAGTTTGATTAAAAAAATTAAATAAATTTTTCGTTAAAAATTAAAAAAAAAATCTAAGTGACTTAGTCTTCCGAGTTGGATTAAAAAGTTAATTGTATCAATAAATTTTTTAATTAAAAAATTTTAACATTTTAATTAACTTAATGATTCTATCTTAATTAAACAGTTAATTGTAACAATTAATTTATTAATTGAACAAATTTTAAACTTTAGTCGACTTTTTGGAAATATTTTGGTGATATTTTTTTTGTAGACTATTCAGTCCATTGTGATACCACAGTGGTGAACTTTTCTCTTATCACTGAGTGCTGCCCTATTCTATGTTAAGATCGATGACAAGGGACCTCCTTTTTATAGCCGAGTCCGAACGGCGTTCCACATTGCAGTGAAACCACTTGGAGAAGCTTTGAAACACTCATAAATGTCACCAGTATTACTGAGAGGGGATATCCACCCCTGAAAAACTTTTTAGTGTTTGCTCGAAACTGGGTTTGAACCCACAACCCTGTGTATGCAAAAGGGGATGCTTACCATTGCATCATGATGGCTCCCTTTGGCATTTGAATACCTCTTACTACGGTATACTTTGGCTCCAGATGTGTCGAAATGGAATCCTTGACATTGCAGTAACTCCGTCAACTAGTTTCACCTTTCACCGGAAGTATGGAAACCCATAAATATAAGCGTCCTACTTTAACTACCTCTCTGGATATTGCAATGGCATAATGTTTGCAGTTACTGGAAAATTTTTCAGTCTTGTCTTCAATGTCCTCTATCTGCATAACATACATTTAAATTTTCATTACGTTTTACTTTTTTCATTCTTTGTGAAATGATTTATATGAAAATGTGATCTTCCTTGCTGTCATGAATAGGTTTGCTTTGATGGTCATGTGTGCTTTGAAAATTCATTTACAAACAAATTAAAAATGTACAATTAAATAACTTTAAATTTTAAAATGCTTTAGGGGCCTTCAAAGAGGACAACTGTAATCATGAGATTAAATACTGAAGCGAACATATGGTGTCTTTTTACGAAATTTCTTTTTAATTTCTTTTGTAGTAATGCGTGAATAGAAATTTGACATTTTTGTGAATTACCGCTACCAAAAGTAGGCGGCAAATTTGATTTATAGATTGTTAGGAGTACAGAAAGAAAATTACTTTGCTACACGGATGAAAAAGACTGATTTTCATATGTTTGGGTGTAAAAATTATATGTTTAACCCAATATTTTTTAATGCAAGCATATAATGTTCATAAACTAGCATAACATTTTTGGGCCTTTATATGTTAATATGTTAGAACATATTATGTTTGGGACATAAAACTTTTGTAAATATAATAACATATGTTTGGATGCAAACATATATTAATATATACACAAAGAAAATTTCATTAATTTTTCTTCTACCAATATATGCCTAAGATGAAACATAATATGTTTGAACAATGCAAACAATATTTTGTTTGGACCAAACCTGAAAATATATATGCTTGCAGCAGAATGTGTTTTTGAGGGTGTAGGACTCACACACACGAAAGGAAAATTCGCACTCACACACGAAAAACATTTAAAGACTCGCACTCACGCACACTTACTATCAAAAATATCATGACTCACGTAAAATCTCGTGGCCTATTCCGCATGTCCGACATTAAAAAAATATGTTTAGTTTTTAAGAATTTTTAAATATTTAGTATTTGCTCTGATTTATTTGGAATGAAGCATAAAGAGTTTTTAAACAGTTGAACAAGGATACATAAGTTCTGGTATATTGAAGATACCTCCGCTTGACAAACATGAATTTACAGGAAATGTGGACAATGGCCCAGCAACTTGAATACAGTTCATAATATAAAACAAGTATATACGGCCGTAAGTTCGGCCAGGCCGAAGTACCCCTTATGTACTCTCCACCATGGATTGCGTACACTGTTAGAAAAATATGTTTTTAATATGTTCCGATATAAACAAAATGTGTTTCGGGCACAATTTTTAAACACAATATATTTAAGTGCAAACATGTAATGTTCCTAAACTAACACAAAATGTTTGGGACACATATGTTAATATGTTAGAATATATTATGTTTGGGGCATGAATGTTTCATAAAAATAATATGTGTGAATGTAAACATATATAAATTTACAAATTTCGAGTAAACATATATATGTTGTGATACTTTATTCAAAGAGCGCCAGAGAGAGAGAGAGTTAGTATAGAGAAATAAATAGAGATGGAAACCGGGATGGTTGAATAAAAAGATATCAACATAACACAGCGATAGAATGAAATGAGAGCAATTTCTGTGAAACCGCTTGTATGTTGGTTCGGAAAACTGTTTCATGATAAGGCCATAAATTTTATATGCTTAAGTCTAATTACTATTTAATTTGAATATTAGAATGAGTATTCAGAATAAAGAGAATATACATTCGGAACCAAGAGAATAGACATTTGAAAGAAAAAACAGCATATTTGTATTACAGAAAAAGATGCGAAGAACTCAAAAATTTCGTGGTAGTGAAAATTATGTGAGGGAATGAGCACAATCTTCTTTTGGGAATTCTTCCAAACATATACTATTTTTGGACTCAAAATGCTTCCAAACATATAATACGCTCAGATAAAACAAACATATTAATGTTTCTGCAGTATCCAATAATATATGTGTTTCCTGCAAAATATGTTTGGAACATATGTTAGAGAAGCGATTTTTTTTGAGGGTGTAGAAACTTCTACTGAAGAATGTCATCCACAATCGAATTATTTGGGTTGCGGTAACACTTGCCGATGACAAGGTATCTTAAAACTTCCTAACACCGTAATATATACCACATAGTCCATACGTGGTATATATTAAACTAAAAAAGGCCGATTAAATACGTATATAAATAAGTTTAAAGTTTCTATATAGAAATAAAATTTTGACGATATTTTCTATAGAAGTAAAATTTGGAAAAAAATTTCTATAGAAATAAAACTTGAAAAAATTTTTCTATAGAAATAAAATTTTGACAAAATTTTCTATAGAAGTAAAATTTTGACAAAATATTCTATAGAAATAAAATTTTGACAAAATTTTCTATAGAAACAAATTTTTCTACAGAAATAACATTTTGACAATGTTTTCTATAAAAATAAAATTTTGGTAGATTATTTTTGCTCGAGTGGCAACCATGATTATGAACCGATATGGACAAATTTTTGTGTGATTGGGCTCGGCTATATATAACTATAGACCGATATGGACCAATTTTGGCATGGTTATTAGCGGCCTTATACTAACACCACGTTGCAAATTTCAACCGGATCGGATGAATTTTGCTCCTCCGGAGATCAAATCTGGGGAACGGTTTATATGGGGGCTATATATAATTATGAACCGATATGAACCAATTCTTGTGTGTTTGTTAGAGACCACATTCTAACACCATGTTCCAAATTTCAGCCGGATCGGGTGAATTTTGCTCCTCCAAGAGGCTCCGGAGGACAAATCTGGGGATCGATTTATATGGGGGCTATATATAATTATGGACCGATATGGACCAATTCTTGCATGGTTGTTAGGGCCCATATACTAACACCACGTACCAAATTTCAACCGTATCCGATGAATTTTGCTCCTCTAAGAGGCTCCGGCGGTCAAATCTGCGGATCGGCTTATATGGGGGCTATATATAATTATTGGCCGATGTGGACCAATTTTTGCATGTTTGTTAGAGATCATATACTGACACCACGTTCCAAATTTCAACCGGATCGGATGAAATTTGCTTCTCTTAGAGCAATCGCAAGCCAAATTTGGGGGTCCGTTTATATGGGGGCTATACGTAAAAGTGGACCGATATGGACCAATCTTTGCATGGTTGTTAGAGACTATATACTAACACCATGTACCAAATTTCAGCCGGATCGGATGAAATTTGCTTCTCTTAGAGCAATCGCAAGCCAAATTTGGGGGTCCGTTTATATGGGGGCTATACGTAAAAGTGGACCGATATGGCCCATTTGCAATACCATCCGACCTGCAACTACTTGTGCCAAGTTTCATGTCGATAGCGTGTTTCGTTCGGAAGTTACCGTGATTTCAACAGACGGACGGACGGACATGCTCAGATCGACTCAGAATTTCACCACGACCCAGAATATATATACTTTATGGGGTCTTAGAGCAGTATTTCGATGTGTTACAAACGGAATGACAAAGTTAATATACCCCCATCCTATGGTGGAGGGTATAAAAATAGTGTGAAGGAACCTTCCTCTCGCCGACTTTTTGTTAAGAATATTAACAAAATCTTTTCAAACTATTTAACACCTGTATATTCACCGTATGTCTGTATATACATATACGTGAAAGCAAGGGTACCGATTAGTTGGAAATATAAAGTACACCTGTGTGGAAGCCATGCGGACAAAGTGATGCTTATTTTTTGCCAGTAAGGGGACTTTTCCTGGTCCTACTCTTTAAAAGAGTTCTCCGGTTTTTATACACTCCACCATAGGATGGGGAGTATATTAACTTTGTCAATCCGTTTGTAACACATAGAAATACTGCTCTAAGACCCCATAAAGTACATATATTCTGGGTCGTGGTGAAATTCTGAGTCGATCTGAGCATGTCCGTCCGTTCGTCTATTGAAATCACGCTAACTTCCGAACGAAACAAGCTATCGACTTGAAACTTGGCCCAATTAGTTGTTATTGATGTAGGTTGGTTCAACAGAAGAAAATAATCGAGAAGGTTCAACGGTTAAAACTAGAAGTGCCCATATGTAATAGGTACTTTTAGTTAATGTGGTATCACAATGGACTGAATAGTCTAAGTGATCCTGAATCTTAATCGGGCTGCCACTTTAACCTAACCTAACCTAACCTAACCTAGGTCGGATGGTATTGCAAATGGGCCATATCGGTCCACTTTTACGTATAGCCTCCATATAAACGGACCCCCAAATTTGGCTTGCGAGGCATCTAAGAGAAGCCTATTTCATCCGATTCGGTACATGGTGTTAGTATATGGTCTCTAACAACCATGCAAAAATTGGGCTACATCGGTCCATAATTATATATAGTCCCCATATAAACCGATCACCAGATTTGACCTCCGGAGCCTCTTAAAAGACCAAAATTCATCTGATTCAGTTGAAATTTAGTACGTGGTGTTAATATATGGCCCCAAACTCCCATGTAAAAATTGGTCGAAATCGGTCCATAATTGTATATAGGCCCCATAAAAACCGATCTCCAGATTTGGCTTGCGAGGCCTCTAAGAGAACAAATTTCATCCGATCAGGCTGAAATTTGGTACGTAGTGTTAGTATATGATCTCTAACAACCATGCAAAAATTGGTCCACATCGGTCCATAATTATATACAGCCCCCATATAAACCGATCACCAGATTTGGTTTGCGAGGCCTCTAAGAGAAGCAAATTTCATCCGATCAGACTGAAATTTGGTACGTAGTGTTAGTATACGATCTCTAACAAACATGCAAAAATTGGTCCACATCGGTCCATAATTATATATAGCCCCCATATAAACCGATCCCCCGATTTGGCTTGCGAGGCCTCTAAGAGAAGCAAATTTTATCCGATCCGGCTGAAATTTGGTAGATGGTGTTAGTATATGGTGTCTAACAACCATGCAAAAATTGGGCTATATCGGTCCATAATTATATATAGCCCCCATATAAACCAATCACCCGATTTGGCTTGCGAAGCCTCTAAGAGAAGCAAATTTTATCCGATCCGGCTGAAATTTGGTACATGGTGTTAGTATATGGTCTCTAACAACCATGCAAAAATTGGGCTACATCGGTCCATAATTATATATAGTCCCCATATAAACCGATCACCAGATTTGACCTCCGGAGCCTCTTGGAAGACCAAAATTCATCTGATTCAGTTGAAATTTAGTACGTGGTGTTAATATATGGCCTCAAACTCCCGTGTAAAAATTGGTCGAAATCGGTCCATAATTATATATAGGCCCCATATAAACCGATCTCCAGATTTGGCTTGCGAGGCCTCTAAGAGAAGCAAATTTCATCCGATCAGGCTGAAATTTGGTACGTAGTGTTAGTATATGATCTCTAACAACCATGCAAAAATTGGTCCACATCGGTCCATAATTATATACAGCCCCCATATAAACCGATCACCAGATTTGGCTTGCGAGGCCTCTAAGAGAAGCAAATTTCATTCGATCAGGCTGAAATTTGGTACGTAGTGTTAGTATATGATCTCTAACAAACATGCAAAAATTGGTCCACATCGGTCCATAATTATATATAGCCCCCATATAAACCGATCCCCCGATTTGGCTTGCGAGGCCTCTAAGAGAAGCAAATCGGTCCATAATTAAATATAGCCCCCATATAAACCAATCTCCCGATTTGACCTCCGGAGCCTCTTGGAAGACCAAAATTCATCTGATTCAGTTGAAATTTAGTACGTGGTGTTAATATATGGCCTCAAACTCCCATGTAAAAATTGGTCGAAATCGGTCCATAATTATATATAGGCCCCATATAAACCGATCTCCAGATTTGACCTCCAGAGCCCCTTGGAAGAGCAAAATTCTTCCCATTCGGTTGAAATTTGGTACGTGATGTTAGTATATGGTATCCAACAACCAGCCCATAATTATATATAGCTCCCGGTGCCTTTTGGAGAAGCAAAATTCATCCGATCTGCTTGAAATTTGGTACGTGGTGATCGTATATGATATTTAACAACCATGCCAAAAGTTGTCCATATCAGTCCATAATCATATATAGCCCCATATAAACCGATCCCGAGATTTGGTTTTGGAGGAGCAAATTTCATCCGAGTGAGTTGAAATTTGGTACATTGTGCTAGTATATGGTCGTTAACAACCATGCCTAACTAGGTCCATATCGGTCTATAGTTATATATATCCCTCAGATAAATCGATTTCCAATCACACAAAAATTGGTCCATATCAAGTTCATAATTGTATATAGCCCCCATATAAGTGACCCCCATATTTCAATTCTGGCTCTCTACGTACCGTGCAAAAAGTCCATATCGATTCGTAATTATTTGTAGACTTAACTATACATAACTTTTTTGTCTAATATATACCACGTATGGACTAACTCACAATCTAGAAAACGATGTTAAGAAGCTTTAAGATACCACAACCCAAGTATTGCGATTGTGGATGACAGTCTTTCGTAGAAGTTTCTACCCAATCCATGGTGGAGGGTACATAAGATTCGGCCTGGCCGAACTTACGGCCGTATATACTTGTTTAGTTTGATAACATCATGAGCGGTTCATGGGTAATAATGCTATGGGTAACACCAAAGACAATAGACACTAGGAAGATGGGAAATTGGCTACTGAGGATATCAAACCATTTACCGTGTTAGTTCAATACTTTTTGTTTATCAAACCAAACGCGTATACGACAAGTATTGACATAGCATTAAAATGCAAATAAAAATAAATTAAGTGCAGGAAATAAATTTCCATAAAGGGGAAAATGTAATTTTTTAGTTGTTACCTAAGATTTAACATTGATTCATTAAGAAAATTAAGTTTTTCATTTAAAAAATAAAAACGAAAAACAAATAAAAAAATTACAAACATGTATGGAACTAACATGGTAAATGCAACATTTGGTATGACGCAAGCCAATTTCCTATCTTCCTAAAGTTTATTGTCTTTGGGTAACACCACTTGAAGAGAAATAAACCACAGCTGAAAGGAGGGTGCTGTGTGGTAGCCGGGACCAATGTATCCCATTAGCACACTCAGCCACAAACGCCATTGAACACGAAGCGTCGAAACATCAATTCAAATGTTTGTGATATGATCATAACATAATATGATACAAAGGCATAACATTCTAACTACTTCTCGAGATGTTCTTTATTAGTATGAATAAAAAAACTAAAGAGCGCAGGTTCAAATCTCACCAGAGTCCGCCTGTCTGTCCGTCCGTCTGTCTGTATATGTAATTTTGTGTGCAAAGTACAACTCGCAGTCCTCAAATTTGGCACAGAGTTTTACTTTGGCTAAAAGACAATCGCTATTGATTTAAAAAAAACGGTTCAGATTTAGATATAGCTGCCATATATATTTATCACCGATCTGGTCATAATTGACGTATTTATCAACGTATTTTCTCAAAATTTCGGGCAGCCAAATATTTTGGGGCTTTCGTAAGATATGCAAAATATCAGCCAAATCGGCTCAGATTTAAATAGATATAGCTCACATACATATATCTTTCGTCCTATTTGAACTTATATGGCCAAAAAAAGGCAGAGTTTTGTCCTGATTTGCTTCAAATTTTGCACAAAGAGCACGTTTAATAGTATTGTTAATTGTGCTAAATTTGGTTGAAATAGGTTTAGATTTAGATATAACTCCCATATATATCTTTCGTCCGATTTGGACTAATATGACCACAAAAGCCAGAGTTTTGCCCTGATTTGCTTCAAATTTTGCAGAAGGAGTATGTTTAAGAGTATCATTCAGTGTGCTAAATTTGGTTAAAATCAGTTCAGATTTAGATATAGCTCCCATATATATATTTCGCCCGAGTTACACCCATATGACCACGGAGGCTAAAATTATTCTCCCATTTACGTTTTTTGTTGAGATAGCAGGATTATTATTCTAACTATGCATGTCAAATTTGGTCAAAATCGGTTCATATTTAGATATACACAGCCTCACACAAGTTTACGTACGGTTAAATAATTTATATTTTCATTAAATAATCAAATTTTAAAAAAAAATATGCATATATATCATTTCGTTTTAGTAAATTAATTTGAAAATCAAAGTAATTGTTAATTTTCAAGAAGATTTTGGTATGGGTTATAAGCAACAACAAGAAACATGTTTAGTTAAGAGGTAAAAAACTCAGGGGTATGTAAATTATGTGAGACTGTGTAGCTCCCATATATATGTACGCCAGAGTAGGGGAAATATGGTAGAATATTTCATATTTTAGACCCATTTTCAATGGGTATTTCCTCCAATTGACTCGATAGATTCCACAGTGAATACATTTAATATGCTATTTAAGTGTGCCAGCTTTATCTAATATGGCCAAAATACCCACATTTTCCACAAAATTCTGTGATGATTTCCCCATATCGTAGTCATATTCTACACACTGTAATGCCAAACTTTCCACAGAATGGTAGAATTTTATATAAAGATTCGACTTGTGGAAATATCGCCCGAATTGGCCAAATAATATATCACAACCCACAATTGACCACATATCTGGGCGAGATTTAACAAATATCCTTGTAAAATCGCCACTGCTGAGTAGCAAAAATTGTAAATATTACTCACATTGTCATATATCTCGAATACATATGTATCGCCTGATAAATCATAAATGCTCTTTTGTACAATTGTATCAAAATTGCTCCAGCTTTATATTTCCCATATTTATACCCTGAGCCACACTGTGGAACAGGGTATTATAAGTAAGTGTTGCCAACCCAGAAGGAGACGAGATAGACACATGGTGTCTTTGGCAAAAATGCTCTTGAGTCGATATAGCGATATCCGTCTGTCCGTGAACACATTTTTGTAATCATAGTCTAGGTTGAAGTTTTAGTCCAATCGACTTCCAATTTGGCACAAGTATGTGTTTTGGCTCAGAATAGATCCCTATTGATTTTGGAAGAAATCGTTCGCCCGATTTACACTTATATGACCACAGTGGCCAATCTTTTACTCCGATTTAATTGAAATTTTGCACAGAGAGTAGAATTAGCATTGTAGCTATGCGTGCCAAATTTGGTTGAAATCGGTTCAGATTTAGATATAGCTCCCATATATATCTTTCGCCCTATATGGACTAATACGGTCCCAGAAGCCAGAGTTTAACCCCAATTTGGTCGAAATTTTGCACTAAGAGTACAATTAGTAATATAGTCAAGTGTGCCGAATTTTTTTGAAATCGGTTTAGATTTAGATATATCTCCCATATATAGCTTTCGCCCGATTTACACTCATATGACCACAGAGGCCAATTTTTAACTCCGATTTAGTTGAAATTTTGCACAGGGAGTAGAATTAGCATTGTTGCTATGCGTGCCAAATTTAGTTGAAATCGGTTCAGATTTAGATATAGCTCCCATATATATGTCGACAAAAATGGTCAAAATACCAACATTTTTCTTGTAAAATCGCCACTGCTTAATCGAAAAGTTGTAAAAATGACTCTAATTTTCCTAAACTTCTAATACATATATATCGAGCGATAAATCATAAATATACTTTTGCAAAGTTTCCTTAAAATTGCTTCAGATTTAAATGTTTCCCATATTTTTTACTGACATTAGCCGACTTAAATTTTGAGTCTATAGATTTTGTAGAAGTCTATAAAATTCTGTCCAGATCGAGTGATATTTAAATGTATGTATTTGGGACAAATCTTTATATATAAAGGGTGATTCTTTTGAGGTTAGGATTTTCATGCATTAGTATTTGACAGATCACGTGGGATTTCAGACATGGTGTCAAAGAGAAAGATGCTCAGTATGCTTTGACATTTCATCATGAATAGACTTACTAACGAGCCACAACGTCGAATTTTCAGTGAATGGGCCCTAGAAAAGTTGGCAGAAAATCCGCTTTTTTATCGACAAATTTTGTTCAGCGATGAGGCTCATTTCTGGTTGAATGGCTACGTAAATAAGCAAAATTGCCGCATTTGGAGTGAAGAGCAACCAGAAGCCGTTCAAGAACTGCCCATGCATCCCGAAAAATGCACTGTTTGGTGTGGTTTGTACGCTGGTGGAATCATTGGACCGTATTTTTTCAAAGATGCTGTTGGACGCAACGTTACGGTGAATGGCGATCGCTATCGTTCGATGCTAACAAACTTTTTGTTGCCAAAAATGGAAGAACTGAA
Source organism: Haematobia irritans (assembly GCF_050003625.1). Lineage (NCBI taxonomy): Eukaryota > Metazoa > Arthropoda > Insecta > Diptera > Muscidae > Haematobia > Haematobia irritans. The sequence goes on along the minus strand of NC_134399.1, from coordinate 39,430,939 downwards.
CTTGGTTGACATGTGGTTTCAACAAGATGGCGCTACATGCCACACAGCTCGCGATTCTATGGCCATTTTGAGGGAAAACTTCGGAGAACAATTCATCTCAAGAAATGGACCGGTAAGTTGGCCACCAAGATCATGCGATTTGACGCCTTTAGACTATTTTTTGTGGGGCTACGTCAAGTCTAAAGTCTACAGAAATAAGCCAGCAACTATTCCAGCTTTGGAAGACAACATTTCCGAAGAAATTCGGGCTATTCCGGCCGAAATGCTCGAAAAAGTTGCCCAAAATTGGACTTTCCGAATGGACCACCTAAGACGCAGCCGCGGTCAACATTTAAATGAAATTATCTTCAAAAAGTAAATGTCATGGACCAATCTAACGTTTCAAATAAAGAACCGATGAGATTTTGCAAATTTTATGCGTTTTTTTTTTTTTTTAAAAGTTATCAAGCTCTTAACAAATCACCCTTTATATAGCCTCCAACACATTTAACGGATGTGATATGGTATCGAAAATTTAGGTCTACAAAGTGGTGCAGGGTATAATATAGTCGGCCCCGCCCGACTTTAGACTTTCCTAACTTGTTATACCCTTCACCACTACTGTGGTACAGGGTATAATAAGTTTGTGCATTTGTATGTAACGCCAAGAAGGAAAAGTCTGAGACCCATCGTTTAGTATACCGATCGTCTTAGAATTAAATTCTGAGTCGATTTAGCGATGTCCGTCTGTCTGTCTGTCTGTCCGTCTGTCTGTCTGTTGATATATTTTTGTGTGCAAAGTACAGCTCGCAGTTTTAGTCCGATTGTCCTAAAATTTGGTATACGGTCCTGTTTCGGCGCAAAGACGATCCCTATTGATTTTGGAAAAAATCGGTTCAGATTTAGATATAGCTGCCATATATATTTTTCACCGATCTGGTTATAATTGGCGTGTATATCAACCGATCTTCCTCAAATTCCGTACATCTGAATATTTTATGAGTCTCGAAAAACTTGCAAAATATCAGCCAAATCGGTTCAGATTTAGATATAGCTCCCATATATAGCTTTCGCCCGATTTACACTCATTTGCCCACAGAGGCCAATTTTTTTCTTCGATTTAGTTGCAATTTTGCACAGGGAGTAGAATTAGCATTATAGATATGTGTGTCAAATTTGGTGGAATCGGTTCAGATTTAGATATAGCTCCCATATATAGCTTTCGCCCGATTTACACTCAAATGACCACAGAGGCCAATTTTTTGCTCCGATTTAGTTGAAATTTTGCACAGGGAGTAGAATTATCACTGTAGCTATGTGTGCCAAATTTGGTTGAAATCAGTTCAGATTTAGATATAGCTCCCATATATAGCTTTCGCCCGATTTACACTCATATGACCACAGAGGCCAATATTTTACTCCGATTTATTTGAAAGTTTGCACAGGGAGTATAATTAGCATTGTAGCTATGCGTGCCAAATTTGGTTGAAATCGGTTCAGATTTAGATATATCTCCCATATATAGCTTACGCCCGATTTACACTCATTTGCCCACAGAGGCCAATTTTTTGCTCCGATTTAGTTGAAATTTTGCACAGGGAGTAGAATTAGCATTATAGATATGTGTGTCAAATTTGGTTGAAATCGGTTCAGATTTAGACATAGCTCCCATATATAGCTTTCGGCCGATTTACACTCAAATGACCACAGAGGCCAATTTTTTGCCCCCCCGCCCCCCCCCCAGATTTAGCCCCCCCAGAATTTGAAAACCTATTTACGATTTTACATTTTTATAAAAATTAACAACCGCACAAAGTTCCGCTAAAGACTTTCATGCACAATCGAATTACTTGGGTTGTGGTAGCAGTTGCCGATGGCAATGTTTGAAGTCTGATATTTATGAAATAGAGCTGTGATTGAACTTATGGTTTAGTTGAATAACTAACAGCCTGTTTCTGTATGTCGAACGAAGTTCGAAGTTCAATCGATCGACTGAAATGCATAAAAACAGCCGTTTTTTGGTTATAAATTCAGCTGTTTGTTTCCATTTTAGTCGATCGACAGAGCTCATTCGATATACAGAAACAGGCTGTACAGCTCCTTTATTATATTGTTTAGTCTGGTTTAGTCATCTTAATTAAAAAAATAGCAATTGATATTAAAACTATTCTTTCATAAATGAATATCTTATTAATGCTGCAAAAAAAGCGTCGCCAAAAAAGAACTGAAAATGTTCTTTTCGGGTCCGGAAGTGGTGCAAAATTGGCGGAGAAGCGATGAATGTAATAGGAACTCGTCATATAACGAATGTCCACCGTTTCAACAGCCGTTGCAATAAATTTGCATCACTTCTTACGGTGTGATCCGAATTCAGAGTTTTGAATGTGAATTAAAAAATTGTGTGATATTTTCCCAAATAAATAATTTTTAGAATTATATAAATATTTATAAAGACCTCGAGCTTCAAGAAACATTAATTTATAATAATTTTTATATTTTTTTTAATGATTTTTAATGCATTCTAACGCTTGTTTTAATATTTTAAAAAATTATCGATTTTTCTATAATGGATTTGGCACTTTTGTGGCAAAATTTGAATAATTTTTACCATTTTATTTATTCTTACTCTTTTTTTAAACTATTTGAAAAAAGAAAACATAAATTACGCATTAAAATATGAAAAAAACTGAAGTAAAAAACTTCCTGCGTAGTTAATATAATTAACTTCTTTGTGAGGACATTTTTGGAAGTGCTTTTGAAGTTGTGCCTTTAAAACAAATCCCAATTTTTTGCTGGGAAAAGTGTGGAACTACTTTTAGTTGCTTTATTATATATTATTTTGGTGTCTATTTTTTATTCTTTTTTATGAAATAAAACAATAATTGAACCTATAAGTTCAGTCTATAAATTTTTAGCTAGGGGGGCTATAGCCCCCCCTAGGAAAATTGTCTAGCTACGCTAATGCTCCCATATATATGTTTTTCTGATTTCGACCAACATTTTCCTTGTAAAATCGCCACTGCTTTGTCGAAAAGTTGTAAAAATGAGTCTAATTTTCCTAAACTTCTAATACATATATATCGAGCGATAAATCATAAATAAACTTTTGCGAAGTTTCCTTAAAATTGATTCAGATTTAAATGTTTCCCATATTTTTTACTAAAATTGTGTTCCACTCTAGTGCATTAGCCAACTTAAATTTTGAGTCTATAGATTTTGTAGAAGTCTATCAAATTCTGTCCAAATCGAGTGATATTTAAATGTATGTATTTGGGACAAACCTTTATATATAGCCCCCAACGCATTTGACGGATGTGATATGGTATCGAAAATTTAGATCTACAAAGTGGTGCAGGGTATAATATAGTCGGTCCCGCCCGACTTTAGACTTTCCATACTTGTTTCTTACTAACATTGTGTTCCACCATTAGCCGACATAAATTTTGAGTCTATAGATTTTGTAGAAGTCAAATTCTGTCTAGATCGAGTGAAATTTAAATGTATGTATTTGGGACAAACCTTTATATATAGCCCCCAACACATTTAACGGATGTGATATGGTATCGAAAATTTAGATCTACAAAGTGGTGCAGGGTATAATATAGTCGGCCCCGCCCGACTTTAGATTTTCCTCACTTGTTTTTTACTAAAATTGTGTTCCACCCTAGTGCATTAGGCAACTTAAATTTTGAGTCTATAGATTTTGTAAAAGTCTATCAAATTCTGTCCAAATCGAGTGATATTTAAATGTATGTATTTGGGACAAACCTTTATATATAGCCCCCAACACATTTGACGGATGTGATATGGTATCGAAAATTAAGATCTACAAAGTGGTGCAGGATATAATATAGTCGGCCCTGGCCGACTTTAGACTTTCCTTACTTGTTTTTTACTAACATTGTGTTTCATCCCAGGGTGTTAGCCCATTTTTACAAAAATGTTTCTCCAAATCGTTTCAGATATAAATATTTGTATATGGGAATATAAACCTTGATAACAACTCCCAACAAATTAGAAGGAGTTGAGATGGTAACACAAATTTTGGTCTACATAATGGTGAAGGGCATAATATAGTCGGCTCTGCCCGACTTTAGACTTTACTTACGTGTTTACTTTAAATAACGCATTTTCTAGGACTGAACCCAAATAACTTCACCGGAAGTTGAAAATATGGAGGATACCGAGATGTTCTGAAATACAAGTGCTTGTGGAATCACTTCCAATTGATGAGACTTTATATAAGAGAAAAATGTGTCTTCTATACTAAGCAAAATTCACATGGAATCTTTGGCCTCACGACAATATTTCAGCAGCCGTTGCACTGAATTTGCATCACTTCTTTAGGTGTGATCCGAATACAGGGTTTTGGATGTGAGTAATAAAATTCTGTGGTTCTTTACCAAGTACATAATTTTTAAAATTTTTTGACCTCAAATACATTCAAAAATGCACAATTTTCCTAGAAGGGACTTCGCAATTTCTTCGACAAAATTTTAATAACTTGTACCATTTTTTTAATTCTTACTCTGTAGTATTTGAAACAAAAAAAAGTAAAAATATGAAACAACAAGTATATACGGCCGATAGTTCGGCCAGGCCTCCACCATGGATTGCGTAGAAACTTCTTCTAAACACTGCCATCCACAATGGAATTACCTAAGTTGCGGTAACGCTTGCCGATGGCAAGGTATCTTAAAACCTCCTACCACCATCTTCTAAATTGTATGTAAGTCCATACGTGGTATATATTAAATCAAAAAAGATCGATCAAATACGTATGTAATTCAGTTTGACAAAATAGACATAAAATTTTGACAAATTTTTCTATAGAAATAAAATTTTCACAAAATTTTCAATAGAAATAAAAATGTTGACAAAATTTTCTATAGAAAGAAAATTTTGACAAAAATTTCCACAGAAATGAAATTTTAACTAAATTTTCTATAGAAATAAAATTTTGACAAAATTTTCTATAGAAATAAAATTTTGACAAAATTTTCTATAGAAATAAAATTTTGGTAGACTATTTTTGGCTCGAGTGGCAACCATGATTATGAACCGATATGGACCAATTTTTGTGTGATTGGAGATTGGCTATATATAACTTTAGACCGATATGGACCAATTTTGGTATGGTTGTTAGCGGCCATATACTAACACCACGTTCCAAATTTGAACCGGATCGGATGAATTTTTCTCCTCCAAGAGGCTCCAGATGTCAAATCTGGAGAACGTTTTATATGGGGGCTATATATAATTATGTACCGATATAAACCAATTCTGGCACGGTTGTTAAAGATCATATACTAATACCATGTTCCAAATTACAACCGGATTGCATGAAATTTGCTTCTCTTGGAAACTTCGCAAGCCAAATCTGGGGATCGGTTTATATGGGGGATATATATAATTATGAACCGATGTGGACCAATTTTTGCGTGGTTGTTAGAGACCACATACCAACATCATGTACCAAATTTTAGGCGGAACGTATGAAATTTGCTTCTCTTTGAGGCTCCGCAACCCAAATCTGGGGATCGGTTTATATGGGGGCTACATATAATTATGGACCGATGTGGACCAATTTTGGCACGGTTGTTAGAGACCATATACCAACACCATATACCAAATTTCAGCCGGATCGGATGAAATGTGCTTCTGTTAGAGCCTACACAAGCCAAATCTTGGGATCGGTTTATATGGGGGCTATATATAATTATTGAGCGATGTGGACCAATTTTTCCATGGTTGTTAGAGACCATATACCAACATCATGTACCAAATTTCAGCCAGATCGGATGAAATTTGCTTCTCTTTGAGGCTCTGCAAACCAAATCTGGGGATCGGTTTATATGGGGGCTATATATAATTATGAACCGATGTGAACCAATTTTTGCGTGGTTGTTAGAGACCACATACCAACATCATGTACCAAATTTTAGGCGGAACGTATGAAATAGGCTTCTGTTAGAGGCTCCACAAGTTAAATTTGAGGGTCCCTTTATATGGGAGCTATACGTAAAAGTGGACCGATATGGCCCATTTTCAATACCATCCGACCTACATCAATAACAACTACTTGTGCCAAGTTTCACAAGTCATAGCTTGTTTCGTTCGGAAGTTAGCGTGATTTCAACAGACGGACGGACGGAGGGACTATATCAACCCTAAACCACCATTAGAGAATTAGTAGTCATAAGCATTTGTGGGGTAACATATAGGTCTGGGAGATAAACCACAGTTGCATATTTAAGAAAACTAAGGGGTACATGTCTATGGGTGCCTTGTGTCAATCTGACTATAGCTCATAGTCAACGTTGCCAGGGAAAATGTTCGGTTTACCCTACAAGGACAAAAAAGTTCCCTACTTTCCCATACATTCCCAAACAATTTTCCCTACTATATTTTTCGTTAAATTTAAAAAAAATTACAAAACAAAAATGGTTCTAAGTACTTTATTATCTTAAAACATGAATATGCAACGTATATAACTTAGAATATAAATTTGTGGCAACCGTGGTGCCACAGTTGGTAGAATTCTACCCAAATTAGCAATCTTTTTTGTTAAATCTCTATAAAAATAAAATTTTGGAAAAAGTTTCTATAAACGAATTTTTGTGAGAAATTTTTCTATAGAAATAAAATTTTGACAATAAATTCTAAAGAAATAAAATTTTGAGAAATAAAATTTTGATGTCCACCTGCAAGGACATGACTTTGAGCGTTGATTATTCGTTATCCTTGTACGTTTTATTTAAAATTTTTGTTGGAGTATGTTAAGGGGGTCCTTCTAATATTAACTTGCCAGTTTTATATAGTCCAATATGTGTTTCGTCAATTTTATGCAAGTTTTTTTCTATGAAAAACGTGAAATCCCCATTTTTTGTAATTTCTGATATTGCCCTTGTGTTGTTATGGTGACCTATTTATAGTTTTCTGTATGATAGGAAGTGTTATTTAACAAAAAGGACATAAAAAATTGACAATTGGGTATACGGTATAGACAGGGTAAGTCGATTAAGTCATGTCCTCTATAATGGACATCGGTAGTCAAAGGTTGCAAAGTTCATACAGCCATTTAAATAGTATTAGACAAAAATATGTAACATGAAATGGCAAAATTCGAATTTATTGTAAAACAGAGTTTATATAGGGTACTTCAAATTCCATATGTATTGTTAAACTATTTCGACGAGTTTGAGATTTCATAGAATTCGACCCAATTTAAGGAAGTAAGCATCAAGCACTCAAAAATCTCAGTTTCATGGTCGCAAAACAAAAAACATTTTATATAATATTTGTAGCAGTGATGCCAGCAAGTTTTTTGAAAATTCCCTACGCGGCTCCTAAAAAATCCCTTTTTTTCCCTACGCCCAAAATTTTTTTCCCTACATTTTTCCCTACGATACTAAATTCAAACAAATTTGGCAAGAAAATGACAAATATTTTATATTGAATTCAATTTCTTTAAAATTAATAGTCAGGGATTATATCCTTCAATAAATGACCAAATGTTCAATAATATGAATATTGCCATTTTTATTCGGATTTGGAACATTGCAACATCATTGCTCATTTTTAACGCTACCAACGTTTTTCTTGTGGACTTTAATGGCCGCGTGTTTCTCCATGTCAGATTTCTACAATTTACGAACTTTCCACAAGCAACGCATTGGTATTTAAAATCGTAATTTTCGACCGCCTCTAGCCAACGCTTTAATTCAACAATGAGCCAATTTGGTCAAAAAGGATATTTTCTAAATTTTGTTGGAATGGTTTTATTTTCTTCAATAGACTACATTTTTCTAAAACATTAAAATCTGTTGTGAATGTAACCGTTGTAAAACAGTTTTTGAAGATATTCCGGACTAAAAATCCTACATTTACTTTTTTATGTTAGCCTCATACAAATGCAGGCCGGCATAATGTCCAAGTCATTCAAACTACATATTATTACAATACTTATTCGAGCTTATTGGACAAGTTCTTTTCAGTAATAGTACTAATTCCCTTAATCTTCTTGTCCAATAGGCTCGAATAAGTATTGTAATAATATTTAATCCTACATTTATGAACACGAATCCGCGTATGCACTGCATGTGATCTTTGTATTAGAAAATATTGAGGGGCACCAAGTTGAGGAAGCCATCACCTGTTTATGAACCTTAATGGAAGCGTTCATTCCTGCAAATGAAATCTATTTACGCATTTGTAATTAAATACATCTTTTAACGTTACCGCTGAACTTTTCTAAATAAAATCATTACAATAACTTCGTTAACGGTGAATTGCGTATTCCATTCGTTGAAGCTTTGACTACCATATATTTTGGATATTCAAATATCTGGAATATTAAGGAAAAGTACTCTTCTTGTTGCAAAATGTAGTAAACTCTGGAAATTGGAAAAATTCCCTACATTTGTAGAAAAAAATAAAAATCTGTCCTTTTTTCCCTACAGATGTAATTTTAGGAAAAAATCCCTACAAAAAAGGATTTTTTCCTACACATGGCATCACTGATTTGTAGTGTAAAAATAAAACAATCCCGTTAACATACTCCAACAAAGCTTATAAGAGTAATGTGCACGACTTTGAGAAGGTCTACTGCACATTACCCCATAGACAATAGATTTTACATAGATGATCCACTATTCTCTTTAAAAAAATGTGTCAGTTCCAAAAATTAATTTTCTGACATTTCGTTTTGATTTTTTCGTTAAGAGTCAGTTCCAAACATTCATTTTCTGGCATTTGCTTTTGTGTTGTTCCTAAACAGAAATGCTGCTCAAAATTAAATTTTGTATTTTCTCGGTTTTGGTCACAATTCTTTGCTCAAATATGAACTTTTAATATATTAATTTATTTATAAATCCACTAGTGCATCATAAACGTTCTAATTTTGTGTAAAATTGACAAACTACAAAAAAGGAAACGAAAGAGAATGTAAGCGTGCTCTTATTTTTTTCGTTTATTCTTAATCTTCCGAACTGTCAAACACAGTTTGACACCCATGGCTCATCTATATAATATCTATTGTCTATGCATTACCCTTGTAAGCACGGTGGACAGATTTTTTGGGAGAGATACCCAAAATTTCGAAATCCATGTTTTTACACCTATCATATGAAATAATACTACATTCTAATACATGTATATACTATATAAATAAGATATATCTAGTGGTAGCAAAACAATTTTTTTATGTTTTCGAAATGAATAGAAAAATTAATAACATTATCTTTTGAATAGGAATAATGAAATGAATATAGTTAATTTAATAGCATAAAATGAAAATGTGAATATTTTTCTTATTTAGTGCCTAATTTCATACTATAAACCTACTAAAAATAAGGAAGAAAACATTATTTTTAAACTTAGTAGAAAGATACATATTAAATAAAATTAATTACATTAATAAAATTAATTACAAGTGAATTGACTCCGTTGACTACCAATGTCCACTCAGGTGGACATCTTACTACACACACACTAACGTAAGTACACACCCAAAAATTGTCGTTTTGTACTATTTAACACTAGAATAGTTTTGAAGAAAAATAAATTTTTCAATGGCTACTTTTACTTTCTAATTTCCTCCTCTAGAGCCACCAAAATGTAAAAACTATTACAAAATGCGTTGAGTGAAAATGTCCTACATTGTGGCCCTACGTCCCTACAAGACGCTATATATTAGAAAATCCCTACTTATAGGGAATTTCCCCTACTTCTAGCAACACTGGCTGTGTTGATATTGCGCCTACGGAGTTAGTATGCCACTAATATTGAGCCCATTATTAAAAAAAGAGAAAATTAAATTAGTGTGGGTAATAAATACAAATTTGTTAAAGTCGAGCAATATTCTTATGTAAGAGCTACAAGTACGTATAAGTACGATCGGCTAGTACATCAAAATTTGAAATTTGTGTAACATTGGTTAATAAATAAGAGTACTATGGCAAAATTTGGGAAAATCGAGCGATGCATATATATGGAAGCTATATCTAAATCTGAATTTGCATAATATTTTGAGGGTTTGATTAATACCACAAAATGTTACCTTGTGCAAGATTTGAGTAAGATCAGTTAAGAAATGAGGCCTGGATGGTCAAACATAAGGTTATTAGGGGCGAATTTTTCAAAATCGGGTTATACATATATGGGAGCTATATCTACATCTAAACCGATTTCGATGAAATTTTCCACATATAGTTAGTACTATAGAGGACTGGATCTAGCCACATTTTAGTAAGATCGGTTAATAAATAAGGGTTCTATGGCCACATTTGGGAAAATCGGGCTATGCATATATATGGGAGCTATATCTAAATCTGAACCGATTTCGATGATATAGTTAGTGCTATAGAAGACTATATTTAGCCAAATTGGGGTAAAATCGGTTGATAAATAAGGGTTTTATGGCCAAATTTAGAAAAATCGGGCGGTACATATAAATATATGGGAGCTATAGCTAAATCTCAACCGATTTCGATGATTTTTTGCACATATAGTTAGTGCTATAGAAGATTATATTTAGCCAAATTTGAGTAAGATCGGTTGATAAATAAAGGTTTTGTGGCCAAATTTGGGAAAATCGGGCGATACATATATATGAGAGCTGTATCTAAATCTGAACCGATTTGGATGAAATTTTGCGGGCATGAAGGGCGATAGAAAAGATTACCTTTTGCTAAATTTGGTGACGATCCGTTTGAAAAAACGTGCAACGTGACCGCATTTGTCGAAATCGGGCGATACATATATATGGGAGCTATATCTAAATTTGATCCGATTTCTTCCAAATTCAATAGCGTTCGTCGTTGTGCCTAAAAAACTCCCTGTACCAAATTTCATCAAAATCGGTTAATAATTGCGACCGGAATCCTGTGAACAACAAATACATGGACAGAGGGACGGACGGACGGACACCAAGCGCTAGATCGACTCAGGAGGTGATTCTGAGTCGATCGGTATATATTTTATGGGGTCTAAAATCAATATTTCTGGTAGGCACATTTTTTGGCCGATCAAACTTATTATACCCTGACCACTATGTGGTTTAGGGTATAAAAATCTTTTCATTACAGAAATTTGCTTTACTTTAAAGATAGTATGACAGTCCTTCATACTAGATTAATTTGGTTATATGTGTATAGTAAAATTACTGAAAGGTGTAATTTGATCATATGCTTTTCCTTTTGTTGGTTGAGATTTTATGTCCCCCGTTAAGTCTCAAAAATTTTCTTTTCTAAACAATTATTGTTAGGAAATTTGGAGTGCACTATTAAATTCCTACAATTGCATTAAATTAAATTCTTATTTATTAATTGAAATGAGTTTATCTATCCGCTTTTATCTATTCAAGTTTAGCAACTCATAGTCTACGGTAGACTTAGCATTCCTGAGAATTTTATTGCATTCATTTTGATGATCATCATTTATTTTCGCTATTATTATTAGGAAGTGAGGTTTTGGTTTTTTTTCTATTTTTAATATTGTGGAAATTGTTTTGACTTAAAACATAATTTCATGTCATTTCCTTGAGTTGAGGTAAGGAATAAAAGGTCCTGTGGGTACAAAAGCCCACAGCTCAAGTGCCTTTACTATTGCGTGTAGAGATGTAAAAAAAAGAAAACAACACTACAGGCGGACAATAACAGGATAGAGGAAAAAGTCGGTGGCCAGCAATAGGAACAAAGACGATGACGACAATGGCAAAGTCATTGTCTAAGATGCAGCGGCAATAACTTCTCCTAACCGGAAGGCATAAGTACCAGGTCCAAGGAGAGTTTTAAAGCAATTTATGTCGTCGCTGTCACGTTGAGAGGATTTTAAGTTGGAGGAAAGTTGTTTGTGAGACTCAATGCTCTTTGCTTATGTCTCTGCTGCTGCCAGTTCAGTTACAAGGAGTTCATCCTCATTTAAGGGTTCTACATACACATACAGAGAGGCAAAGACAAAAAGAAAGCAACGATGATGATGACGATGCTGTTGTTGACTGCCACGATGATAATGACGACGACGACACAGTCGTTATCTGTTGCCATTATAGTAGTTGCTGTTGTTGCACTTCACCTAAACATCTTTGACTTTGTCAAGAGGACCGAAGAACACTCATATTACCCCCCACCTCCGCGTCTTTAAGAATGACGATAAATGGGTGTATAATGCATTCAAATATAACCCTGTGGCCTTGTTATTGTTGTTGATGTTTTGCAAGAAGTGTACATATATTTTTGTTGTTGTCTTTAGTGGGTTAACATCAAAATAAATATTAGGTTTGACTGACTGACGACTAACTACCTTAGATGCCAGTTGCAACACAACAAGTTTAAAAGGATATTGCTATTACTGCTATTGGTGTTGTTGTTGTTCACCAACAGTTGCTGCCTGTTCTCTTGCATCAACCCCACACGGACGAAAAAGACTGTTTTTCATATGTTTGGGTGTAAAAATTTTATGTTTGGAATTCAAATTTTTTAACACAATATTTTTAAGTGCAAGCATATAATGTTATGTTGGCGACATAAAATGTTTGTAAATATAATATGCTTAGATGCAAACATATATTAATTTGGAAATAGCCTATAAACATATATGTGTTTAGAAAGAGAGGAAATAGCCTATAAACATATATGTGTTTAGAAAGAGAGACCTAGAGAAAATGCTGCAAGTAAAATAATGGAAGTAACCAATTGGCGCCTTAAAAATATATCCACAGAAAGAAAATTTCATTAAAATTTTTACTACCAGTGTATGACCTAAGGTGAAACATAATATGTTTGAACAATACAAACAATATTTTGTTTGGAGCAATCCTGAAAATATATATGCTTGAAGCAAAATGTGTTTGGGGTATATGTTACAGAAGCGTTTTTTTTTTTTTTTTTGAGGGTGCATGATTTCGTGTTCGACATTTGCAAAGTTAAAAGTTTCCCACAACAAACTTGAGAATGAGCCCATGTGGCTTTGTTGTTATTTTTGTAGTGTGGTAGGTAACCTGTCAGTCAATGCATCTTCTGTTGTGAATTGAGACATCTGTTTTGGCTAAGATTCTTTGTGAAAAACTTTTAACTGTAGTCCCATTAGTAACGAAAGGAAAATCCACACACACACACACACATGTCAAAATGTCAAAAAGACATAATGGGCATTGCAATGGAGCTAGATTTGAAACCGGAAATGACAAATTCTGACTTAATTCGGAATTTACATTTTACGTATGTTCTGCACACCAAAAATGAAAACGTTTTAGAGCGTTAAGCTCTGAATTCTTCTCTGAAAATGAGTAGTTTCATGCCAAAAGCACGACACGTTTTTAGGTTTCGTAGTCAATATATAAAAAATATATAAAATTGGCTCGTCAAATCTAGGAAGGGTTTTAAATAATGGACCTCTATACAATAAAGGACCAATTTTTAAATGGCCGTTTACAGAAAATATATCACCAAAAAATATATCACCAATTAAAAAGTTGATTGACGTTGAAAAATTTTTCAATTAATACATTAATTGGTGCGATGATCTTTTTAATTAAGATATAAACGTTAAGTGAGTTAAGTCAATTATTGAAAATTTTAAAATATTTAATTGAAAAATTAATTGATGAATTAAGTTATAACTTTTTAGTCAAACTCGGAAGACATAGTCAATCAAACTATAAACACTAGCCGCTATTTTCATGTAGCTTAGTCAGGCTTTAACTGCCAGTTAACAGAAAGTAAATTCTAAATATCTTCTTTCCGGTTATCTTTAATTGAAAAATTTTCTGC